>NW_025335727.1:10765204-10875377 GCF_004798865.1 Varanus komodoensis | reverse complement strand
TCACGATACAGTGTGTGAAATCACATGCATAAAATATTGGAAGCCCTTCTATAATGTCCATATTAAAAGAACGGCAGCAGTCATGAGACAAGCGTGTGGTGAAATCGACACGTGTGCAGTGCTGTCCCTGATGGTGTGTCCTGGCATTTCATACCCCAGAAGGATTTGCATGTAGGCAGCTCCCCTGCTGTGAACTAGTCTATTCAAAGAAACTTGAAAGAATTCACACCTGAAACATGCGAGCTGTGCATGGGTGCCTATTTCTTTTCATGCACATGCTGCAGAATCTTTTGCCAGTTGGAGCTCATCGGTATGTGGCTAAATAGAAAGATGTGCAGAATACGGGCTTTTGTTTCTCACAGCTGTGAAATATTTTTATTTTCCTTTGGGTGAAATTCAAAACTCATATTGTTCAAATGAGGAAGCCACATCATGGATTACTTTTAGAGTTGTGCATTCACGTTTTCTTGAAATGTCTACACAATTTGTAGGCAGAGAAATTGGAGGGGTCATTTGACTGACGAAGAAAATATAATCTCGTAGCACTTCTCTCTCTTTGTTTCTTTGCAGTCTGGCTGCCATTTTGCATCTTCCATGGTGCTCTAGCCTTGGTTTGATTCTGGGGTGTCCTATGTGTAGATTGAAATGGGGACCAATGAGAATGGATCCACTCAGCAAATTCTACAAGAATGGCATTCCATTTTCCTAGGTGGCTGAAGATGGGGAATAGAAATTTTCTCACCACACATACACACACACAGAGCTAATCCCAACAAAATAGCATCTCTTATCAATGTCAGTCATACTTAGTGTACATATTTGTACTGCAGTATTCCAGGATATTGAACTTACTTTAGATGAAGGTCAGCCATTAGATTTCACTGCACATCTTTGTTAAACTATGGACCTGGCAAGGCAGAGAATCTTTAAGACCTTTGCTAGCTTATTGGATGGGATAGCTAAATCCTGCTATTTATGATTGGGAATACGTATTCCTCTTCATTTAATTTTGTCAAGGATAGAAGGCTATTCCAGATTAGTTTGAAAAGCAGAATTTAGTAAAACACCTGAGTCGTCTGCCACAGGTCTTCAAATCTCAGGCAGCTAACTGGCTGTACAAAGAAGTCATCATTCCAAGAATGGCAATAAGTATTTTGCTGTATTACCGTGGCATGCACATTCAGATGTCTCACGTAGTTTCTAAAGGCCAGGACACATAGTCTGTATACCTTGTTCCATTCTTTCAGGGAAACAACTGTTAAGAAGGTAAGAATCCCAAGTCTTAGTGAGATCCCTAGAAGGGTTGCAAAGTTGAACTGTAGTGGAAGAATGCGTAACACTTCCTGCATTTTCCTTGTCTGACACAGACAGGGAGTAGAAATATTGGAGGTTTAATATACAGCAGTGGGTTCATGGCTATAGAAACCATTTCTCCTTTCAACCACTTATTCAAGTCAAAAATGGTGTGGTGAAGAGGTTGACATCTTGGACTCTCTTTTAAAAAGAGTTGTCAAAGAAATAAAAGCTCAGCAAGCTAACCACAGGGTTTTAGAAATTCTGCTGCCTGGCAGATTAGAGGCATGCTGCAAATTTCCAAGCTACCGTCATTTGATAAAAATTCAGTAGGAGCTCTGCAGTGGGCATTAAGTACCTTGAACATTCTTCTATCCTGCCAGGGGTTACTGGCATCTCTCCAGCTCCCATTCTGCTCTGTAATTTACACATAAGTAGTCCTTCCGACTAGTCATTCTGGGAAACTGTCACAAAGAGCCTAGTGTAAAGCATCCCTAAATTTCAGCCTCCTGACTGTTAATTCCACCCCACAAACCAAAATGTGCCCAGGGTCCCAAAAGTATGCCAGAATCTCCATAGTAATAGTTCTATGAGTTTTAGTTTTAGTAATACTTTTATATCTTTCCATAAATAGGCCCCAAACAATGGAACACAAGAAGATTCAACACAGATCATCCTGATCGCTTAAGAAAGCTAAGATTCTGAGTCTAAACCTCCAGCCAAAAGAATTTCAATCCATGGAAAGAAAACTCTGTTATAATTAGTATGCCAATTATACAGACTTCCGTGTTTTGCATACCCTCAGGAAGGATCGCCTGTACTTGTTGCTAGCCGAATGCCCTTCTTATGTTGATTGAAACCTCTTGAAGGTGGTGGTGGGGATTTCAGTCAGAACAGTGGCTTTTCAAATACTGCAGTTTTCTTACCTGACATATTTTCATCTGGGGTCAAAAACAATCCCAAATGCTACCAATGGTAGGGTTTTTTGTTTTGTT
The DNA here is from genome assembly GCF_004798865.1 of Varanus komodoensis. NCBI lineage: Eukaryota > Metazoa > Chordata > Lepidosauria > Squamata > Varanidae > Varanus > Varanus komodoensis. The sequence goes on along the minus strand of NW_025335727.1, from coordinate 10,873,089 downwards.
AATCTATAGTAAGAATTATTTATTTATTTATTCGACACTCTGATTCAAACAGATGAGTTCATTAGGTTCAAATCTGGTAAGGGAGTTTTAAATAAGGGAAGTCATGATGGTGGTCTTCAAATATCTGAAAGGCTGTCATGCAGGAGATGGAGAAAATTTACAAAGGGCAAGACTAGGTGAAAGTTGCAGAAAAGCTGATTTTGACTCACTTTCTGGTGCACTCATCTTTCCCTACTTACAGTTGTTTACAGGTTCTTTGACAACATTGTGATTCTCTAGTTTCACTTCTATTGCTAAGCATTTAGAGTTGTTTGTTTTAGAAAAGGAAAAATGTGGCATTTAACCAAGAGAGTGGAAGAAAAACTTTTTTCATTTGTTCAATTGTGTTCTTCTACAATATTGCGGGGCCACCTAGAGGTTATGTAGCAGGACAGAAAGAACATTTTCAGGAGGGATGACCAGAACTGTACTCCATATTCTAAGCTTGGTCACACCAGAGATTTGTATGAGGACAGTATGATATCAGCAACTTTATTTTCGGTACCCTTCCTAATTCTGGATCACAGGGAGCTTGCCTTTTTCACAGCTGCCTCATATTCATTGACCACTCTCCGAGTTTCCTTTCTCCATCAGTAGCTGTCAGCTCAGTGGCTCAACATGCATTACTTCACACTTGCTTCTTTGAACTGCATTTGCCAGTCTGATTTCTATTCTTCCAGTTTGAAAGGATCTTTTCAGAGTCCCTTACAATCTGGTTTGGTTGTATACATACTAAATATCTTGGTCATCAACAAACTTGGCCAAACCTGCTCAAACCTAATTCCAGGTTATTCATGATTAAATTGAAAACCATTGGTCCTAATTCAGACCCCTGTGGGACTCTCCTGTTTGTTTCCCTCCACTGGGCAAAAGTCTCATTTATTCCCTCTCTCTGCTTTGTGTTCTTTAATCAAAATAGAACATCATGATTGCTTTCTTGCAGTTATTTATCTGTGTGCATGTGCACATTGGCAGCACAGAGTGGAGGGAGATTCAAATCGATGGCAAGAATTGAAAAAAATGACAAATTTTCGGACTCTTTCTGAAAATTCTCCAAGCTACAGCAGAATACAGGAGGAATGAAGCACAGGGCAAAGCAAGCCCTTAGAACAAGTTGCACACTGCTCTAGGAGAAAGGAGCAAGAAACACCAAGAAACAACAAATAAAGGGGTGAAGTTGCCCCTTTAGTTAGTAATGAGGGCTTCAGCAGGGTCTACCAACCTTGTGGGGGATTGGACTACAGCTAAGATCTCCTCAGAACCATCTCCTCCAGTGAGACTATGGAACAAACCTGTCCCTGCCCTGGATGTGAGCCATATTCCTACAGCTTGAGACCAATTGGTCACCTCCAGTAGAGGGAGGTCCTTCCAGTTCCAAGATCTTCTCCAAGCCTTTGAACATGTTCTCCATGAGATCTCAAAGAGGGTTTCTTTCCACAGCCCTATATTTCACAGCGAGAAGGATGAGTTTGAGAAACCCCATTCATCATAATAGTGCATCCAGGTGTTAACCAAAGGTCCCCTGCTGATATCTGTCCTACTTCACACTTCGGTCATGATCAACCAATTTAACCACAGCATTAACCTAACCACTGTTGGACTTCCTCAACTGATGTCATGCAGGGTAGATGGGAGTGGAGGAATACTCCCTTCCAGTTTATCAGGGAGTGATAAAAAAAAATCTTACCTGGCCTATAAGTGAGCACCTGAAGCCTGCACTGTTCCTTGGGGTAGCGATGCTGAGCAATGAGCAAAAGGACTGTGATGTTGTGGAGCAGGTTTTGTGCTGCTATAGCACATCCCACAGCCTGCAACTTTGCAGTGTGATATGTATCATGGCACCACGTCAGCTTGTACCTGTCTCACTCTGAGGCATGCACAAAGTGCTCCTTGGCTGGTCAAAGTTTGTTTCAGAGTGATTCGAAAAGTTTTCAAAGTTTCTCAGCATGAGAAGAATTATAGACAAATTAGGGAATTCTCCCAACTGCAAGAGTATCTTGCCCTTAATAAGTTGGCTAACAATTAAGTTTATTTATTCCAACTATTATAAAGTTTGTATTCGATGTTGATGGCAAATCCTTGCTTTCTTGATAATTAGCATTCCATATTTTAAAAAGACAAAAGATATTGTTGTTACTGGAATGTTTCCTATTCGACTGACCTTATTCTAGGCAATCGTTGCTGATGCCTGCTGTTGGCATGGCTTTAGCTGTGTTTTTTATACTGGTTGTTTTAATCTTATTTTCTTAGAATTTATATTTCAGGATGTGATTACGCAGGCCTTTGCTTCCAGTATGGTGACTGAAAGCAGTAACATCAGAAAAGAGGCCCTTAGAGTGACATCAGGACAATGAGAGGAGGGTCGCAAATGGGCTGAGTGGAGCCTGGTCCCCCAGGCCTGTAGAAGACTGTGGCATTTTTAGGTGTTAAATCAGAATGTATCTATATCCCTCCTCTAAATTTAAATTTGCATTTAGAGAACAGGAAGCCTGCAGTCTGGTTTCTTCATAGTATTATGCAAAATTCAGTATACAAAACTTGCTGGTTGTTGGATCCTCTCTGGCCTTGTTGGAGTCCATATCCTAATTTTGAAGGGATACAAGAAATACTGATTGGGAAATTTCCTTCTCTGCTCCTATTGTGGACCGAGAATGGACGAGGTGCCATGTTTTTTGTTGTATCTCAACAAGGCTCTCTGGCACACCTTTCTTCATCACCAGTATTTACTGCTACTATTTGTCTTATTCTACCCTGTTTCCTCCATACTTTACCTCAAACCATCCAAACATTATTCCTTCGGTATTCTCGCCTTTGTGGTCTCCATCCCTCAACTGTCCCTTAACTTTGTTGCAGCCTGGGAGCTATTCCAATATCCTTATGTGAGTGGTCTTGGTCCAAATTACCATTCAGTCTTAGAAGTTTCACTGTCAACTGTTTCAATTCCTGAATAACTAATCCCTTTGTGCCACCATACAGTCTTACCCAAATAAGAGCATTCATTACACATTTAAAGAAGGATTAGGTAAGATGGGGTGGGCAACATGTGGCCCGTGGGTGTAATGTGGCCTCCTGTTCTTGATTGTGAAAGCTGTTCTGTCACAAGTGGTGGCAAAAAAAGTTTGCCCCCTAATTTTGGTAGTGAACCATGACAGAGTTCATAGAGGAACAAATTTAGTTTGGTGGAGGGGGGGAGCTAAATTTGTCCTTGTCTAGCCTTTCTCATGGCTTGGTACCAAAGTTCAGCAGCCAACCAGCAGTCCCAGTCCTCCTCCACCTCCTCCTCCTCCTCCTCCTCCTCCTCCAGGGGTCTGATAGGAATATGGCCCAGAGGCAGGAGTGGCTTCAGATTCTCTGCAGGTACCCACATGCAACTGCAGTGCCACTACCAACTTCAGCCAGCAGTAGGATAGCCAATAGCCCAAAATTGTGTTCTTCTGTCCTCAGAAGAAAAGATTCAGAACCTGATCCTAAGTCAGAGTCTTAGACTCAAGGAGAAGTGTATGCTTTTCTGAAGGAAAGCATACACAAAACATACAGAGGGTGCAAGCTTAGAATGAAGAAAAACAAAAGGATAGTAAACCTGGGGGTGTGTGGGGGGAGCCTGTGCCCAGTGTCTGAGTAGACAGTACCAACAGTGTCAGTCAGAGCAAGGCAACTTCATGATGTTGGCTTATTATTCATCATCAGATACATTCCTTCTGAAAGGTTCATTTTGAAGAAATGTCCCATGCCTTCTCTTCTATGCAAAGGTTGGATCCAGAGAAAGTCAGTGGTACTTAAGCACCAATAAAATCATGGTAATTGATTTCAATAGGTCCTAAATGCAACAAACCTATTTGGGATCCTACCTGTGAATCCAAGGTGGTGGAGAAGGGAACCACTGCATAAGGATGCTTTGTAAATGGTACTATCTGATTTCCTCAAGTTAGTAAACAATGCAATTTGAAATAACAGAGCTATAGGAAGCATCACTCCAAATGAATAAAATGGAAATCTGACTCACTCACACTTCATGAATGCTCAGATTACATTTGAAGTCACTCCCGCTATATTGGGCCCATTGATGTGTGATTTGGTATAACGAGTTCTCTCTCCAGATTTCTCTTTACATTCAGAACATTTCTCCACTTCAGCTAGTCATTTATCATCTCATCAAATGATGTGAAGGTTTCCCTGTGCAATTTCATCATGCCTCATGCTTAATTCACCCTCCCTTCAAAAAAAGAAAAAAAAGCTGTTCAGGTTTTCCATACCTATAAGTCTAAAATAAAAGGGAGACAACAGAAATATTTCATTTTGCAATTTCAGATATTATTCATGATGCTATTTGGCATCAATAAGTCTCTGGGATTTATGATTTGAAGAAGCAGAAACTCCAGCTCACTAGCCTCTCTGCTTCCATTTCATTCTCCCCTAGCACATTTCCATTCATCTTGTCTCGTCCATTTAATGTTACATCCTTTGAATAAGGATCGTATCATTGCAATGCCTACACCGCTTAGTACTAAGGAAATGTTAGCTTTCAGCATGTCTTTCAGGGAAAGTATACAAACACTCTAAGCTGGAGCAGAAATCTAATAAAGTGTGGACCATAAGAATCTGTGCCTCATATCCATTAAAATAGAGTTGCCCCCTGAGTTTTGCCTAGTGCAAAATTTCAAGGTGATATTCCTCTTTAGATGAAATGTCTGAAGAGTTCCAAAGGTAGCATTGCAAGCTTTGACATAATGAATGAAAATTCTCCGGAGTTCTGCACATATCCAGGTTGCCACTGCGTTTTACAAAAAGCAGAGATGCTGAAATTATTCTAGCCCAGGGTGTGAATTCTATTTCAGAAAAGGTCTTGGGTTCACAGTCCAGCAGTGACTAGAGCCAAATGCAAAAGGAGCAGGGCCAAAACACCAAACATATGCATGCATCATGGCCAGTAACAAAGACTTAGGAGAGACATTTCAACCCGTTAGAAGGGTGGTAGCAAGACTGCACAAAAGCTGGGAAGCAGCAAATGATCAGTGTCTGAGGGAAGGGGAAAGGGCCAAGAAGAGGGGTAACCTTTTGGGAGAATTTCAGAAAGTTGGGTTGAAACCCCTGGAGAGCCAAATTTAGTCGGCCCTCTTGATCTAAAGCTATTTTTAAGACAAAATAGGAAAATGTTCTCTAGCATTTGGGGAAAACAAAAAGGAATCTTTAAAACACTGAAAGATTTAGAAAGAAGTATTTGATGCCTCTCATTAAAAAATAAATGGATTACCTGGGGAAGTCTTCCAAGTAATAGTCTTATCTCCATTTTCTCATGTCTACAACTAGCAGAATGGGGTTAGAGAAGTACATTTATTTAAATTAAGGATGAGGCTGACATTTATTTGATTCACATTCTCATGAAAACGTGTCAAGTTTTGCATTCTCAAACCAAATTTCAGTTATCATCATAAATTTTCACTTCTTGGAATTTTACAACAGTAAGTCCAATCAAAAATATAAATGACTATGCATATATTATGAGATATACAAACGAAAAATGAAAATGTTACAGAGAAGAATGTTGAAAAACAGGTTGTATTAGGAGAAACTGCTTACCAAAATGCACATACAAGACAGAGTTGCATACAAAATGCAAGGAAATGATCTTGCTTTTTGGTGGGGTGCGAGTTGGGGGGAATATAATCTCAGATTAATGTAGAAATAGGATGAACTGGTTTTTGAAAAAGAAAATAAGAATCCAAAAGTAAGAGAATTGTCCATCCTTAACATAAAAGTTTTTTATATAATCACTCTTCAGTTTTATTTGGCTGACAACAGGAATTATCTAATTCCAATTATCCAGAGTCCAATCTGTGTGGACTGCTTCAAACCATGTTCCAGTTGCCTTTCTGTCATTGTACGAATACTTCTAAAAAGCAGAAAGAGTATTCAAACTCAGTAAGTGTCTGCTCAAAGAGTTATTCATTTAGGCTCATGAAAACACACATCTCTATCAGAATGAATGCGCAACCTGCAAGCTGAGAAATATGGCCCCATGCAAAACTCAGAACCGAAACACACAAAAGCAGCTAAACAAATATACTAAACAGAAGGGATAAAACCACTGGGCCACCCCAGGCACGGAGAACGCCAGGGCCACGCCAGGGCCACGCCAGGCCCACCGTCGATGGCGCTGAGGAGGCCGCCGCCATCTTGCCGCCGGGTGGGTTTCCGCGTCCCTCCCTGCTCCCCGCCCCCGCTGACATCGGTGAAAGCAACGCAGGATTGAGGCGGGGCATGCAGGCGGGTGCCGGCCAAAGGGCGGTGCCGCCGTTTGTGGCCATTTGTGGCCATGCGGGCCTGGGCTGGCAGGGGACTAGGTCACTGGGGGGAATTTTAATTTTGTATTGGGGGGAGAAATGTTTTAAATGTTTTTGATTGTTTTAAAGTTTTATTGTATTTTAATTTGTTTTTATGGAGTTGTCCCTGGCCATGTCGACGCTTGAGTTTCCTGGAAAGCGTGTGGGCACCACCATTGGGGTGGTCATGGGCAATGGACGTTACAGCGATGGGGGCTTAACATGTCCACATAGAAGAAGGAGGGACAGATGGCTGACACCTGTCCCTCCTTCTGGATCTGCCCCCAGCCAGAGGGTTCCAGGTAGTCTTGTCAACCGCCCCTCGGGCCTGACGGTGCTGCTGCTCAATGCCAGGTCAGTCCACAATAAATCTTCCCTCATCCATGACTTGATTGTGGATGAGGGGGCCGACCTGGCTTGCATAACGGAGACCTGGGCAGGAGGGGGGGGGGATGTCACCCTCTCTCAAATGTGCCCGCCTGGGTATCTTGTTCAGACTACAGGACTTCTGGTCCCTTCAAGGCCAGGGCTGGAGTGCCTCTACTTGGTGTTGGGTGACCAAGACAGATTGGGGATTCTGTTGGTGTACCATGCACCCTTCTGCCCAACAGTCTCCCTGCCTGAGCTGATGGAGATCGTCTCGGACCTGGTGTTGAGGACCCCCAGGATGTTGGTCCTGGGGGACTTCAATCTCCATGCCGAGTCTGGTCTGACCGGGGCAGCTCAGGACTTCATGGTCTCCATGACAGCCATGGGGCTGTCTCAACATGTCACAGGCCCGACCCATGAACGTGGACACACTCTGGACCTGGTTTTCTCAACAGGGCAGGAAGAGGGTGGTCTGAGGGTGAGGAATTTATGTCTGACACACCTGTCATGGTCAGATCACTTTCTGGTGAGGTTTGTGCTCGAGAGTGGCCTCTCCCTCTGTAAGGGTGTGGACCCGATTGTGTGGGTCCGCCCCCGGAGCCGGATGGATCCAGATGGATTCCTGAAGTCCCTGGGGGAGTTTCCGGCTGACAAGACTGGTGCTCCTGTCAAGACTTTGGTCAAACTGTAGAACGGGGAGATGACCAGGGCTGTTGACACGATCGCTCCTAAGCGTCCTCTCCCGCTGGGCAGAGCCTACTCTTCCCCTTGGTATACACCTGAATTGTGGGCGATGAAGCAGATGGCTCGAGCGTAGGTGGAGGAGATCATGGGATGAATCTGACCGAACACACTTAAGAGCCCATTATCAGGCCTATGCTGTGGCGGTGAGGGCGGAGAAAAAGAAATTCTTTTCCGTTTCTACTGCCTCATCAAAATGCCATCTGGTGCAGTTTTTCGAGTGGTGCAAGGCCTGGTCCGTCCTGGTCCTAAGATATATCTGGTTCCACCCTTGAAGGCCCGCTGTGACGACTTTGCCAAGCATTTCAGGGAGAAAATAGCTCAGATTTGTCACGAGCCAGACTCTACTAGTGACTCAGAGGTTTCTGGGGAGATACCAATGCCGCCGTCTGGTCCAAAATTAATGGATGGATTTCAGTTATTTTAGCCTGATGATGTGGACAAGGTGCTTGGACGAGTACGTCCCACCACTTGCCTATTGGACCCTTGCCCATCTTGGTTAATAAATAACGCCAAGCACGGGATTGGGATCTGTATCTTGAAGTGGTTAACACTTCTCTGAGGGAAGGTCAGGTGCCTGCCCCTTTAAAGGAGGCGGTAGTCTGACCGGTCCTGAAGAAAGCGTCACTGGATCCAGAGATGGCCACTAATTATAGACCAGTGGCCAATATCCCGTTTCTGGGCAAGGTGTTGGAGCAGGTGGTGGCAGGACAACTCCAAGCTCTCTTGGATGAAACTGATTATCTGGACCCATTTCAGTCCGGCTTCAGACCCGGGTACGGTACTGAATCTGCCTTGGTCACCCTGTATGATGACCTGTGCAGGGAGAAGGACAGGGGGAAGGACAGGGGGAGTGTGTCCCTGTTGGTTCTTCTGGACATCTCAGCGGCTTTCGATACCATCGACCATGGTATCCTTCAGGATAGGCTAGCGGGATTGGGGGTCGGAGGCACTGCTTTGCAGTGGTTCCGCTCTTATCTCAATGACCGTTTCCAGAAGGTGGTGCTGGGGGACTATGGCTCTGCACCATGGCAGCTATGCCATGGAGTACCGCAGGGGTCCATTTTGTCCCCTTTGCTGTTTAACGTCTACATGAAACCGCTGGGAGAGGTCATCAGGAGGTGTGGGCTGCGGAATCATCAGTATGCTGATGATACCCAGCTCTACCTCTCATTTTCCACCAATCCAGGTAAGGCAGTGGCTGTGCTGAACCAGTGCCTGGCCGAGGTAATGGGCTGGATGAGGGCCAATAAACTGAAGCTCAAGCCAGACAAGATGGAGGTCCTGTCAGTTCGTGGATCGGGCTTCGGTTAGGGTGAATTGAACCTAGTCCTGAATGGGGTTGCACTCCCTCTCAGGGACAAGGTCCGCAGCTTGGGAGTGCTCCTTGACCCGGAGCTTTCATTGGAAGCTCAGGTGACAGCAGTGGCGAGGAGTGCTTTCTTTCAGCTTCGGCTGATCCATCAGCTGCACCCCTACCTGGAGTACGATTGCCTGGTGACAGTGACACACACGTTGGTGACTTCCCGCCTTGACTTCTGTAACGCGCTCTATGTGGGGCTGCACTTGAAGATGGTTCGGATACTCCAATTGGTTCAAAATAGAGCTGCCAGGCTGCTGACGGGGACTGGGTGTTATTATCATATGATTCCAGTCCTCCGTCAGCTTCACTGGCTTCCCATTGAAGTCCGGGCCCAATTCAAGGTGTTGGTGATGACCTATAAAGCCCTAAACAGTTTGGGTCCTGGTTACCTGGAGGAGCGCTTACGTCCATATATGTCCGCCCGCCCCCTGAGATCAGCGGGAGATGCCCTTCTCCAGGAACCCTCCGTGAAGGAAATTAGGAGGGTTAGTACTTGGAGGAGGGCTTTCTCTGCGGTGGCACCCAAGCTATGGAATGCGCTCTCCAGAGAGGTCCGCCTGGCGCCGTCGTTATTTGTTTTTCGGAGCCAGGTGAAGACTTTTTTATTCAAGTGTCATTTTCACTGTTAATTGTATTTATTTATTTTATTCTTTGGCCAGGGCGACTTATTTTATATTGTTAACTTGTTTTATATTGTTAATTTATTGTATTTTAATTGATTTATTTGTGAGCTGCCCCGAGGCTTCAGTGAATGGGGCAGCATAGAAATTTTCTAAAAAAATAAATAAAAACCACCAGGAATTCAAAACAATTGGGCCATGTTATTGGTAGAATGCAGAAACTCTTTCTTTTTCTAGACAGCTTTTAAAATGTTTCCAGTCAGTTCCTAGAAAAACGTACTGCATTCTTTGTTTTCCAACATAAATCAATAATAATAATAATAATAACAACAACAACAACAACAACAGCTCTGAACAAGGATATTAAAAGCAAACATTATGCTCCTTTTGATCCTTTGAGTAATGTTCAAAATCCAGTTGGCTCTTGATATGCAGTAACTTGATACTCACTTTAACATCACACTTTTCTAATTCCTAGACATGCTAAATAAGGTTCTGGCTACTCCGTCTAGATTCCTACTGTGTGAAAGTGATCCTAGCTATAAATTCTTACAGCATGAACAATTCCGCATGACTTTCAGAGTAGGAAATGAAGTGGCACCCAGTTGCCTGGATTCATCATAGCTTTAAAACGGGATAGGTAAACAAATCTATACAACAAATTTACTTTTTCAGATATAATTTAATATAGGTCTACAAAACTTGCAATCCATCAAAATAAAACCTACAAGCTGAATATTGTGGCTCTCCGATTGCTTGACAATTGGCTGACATACAATAAATTGGATCCAGATTAGTTAGGTTTCAATTTGTTCAAATTCAAATCAATGGGAGTGAACTCATAATTTCCTTGGTCCATTGGTTTCAGCGTCAACCATGTTCAGACAACTTTGCCTCCTATCCTATGTATCCTTAGATGGGAATAAACCCCACTGAAATTTTGAATCAGCATGTATAGGTCATGTTCACCTGAATGCAACCCCGTATGTGCAAATACCATTTTGTACATTGAAAAGTAGTTTTGTATTTTTGGGAGGGGAAAATTAGAATAAGGAAAGTAATGGAGTAGGCGATAATGCTTGACTTTTTCCTTTTCTGTACAAATTCTGCTCCATCTCTCCCCAATACAGAAAATTAACTCAGAATTATACTATCATGTAACAAATGTGTTGTGATAGTTATTACTGTATTAGGAATAATATTCAATGGTCATATTATGAATCCCATGATGAGTACTAATACTATCGGTGTTGAATTGCCTTCTCGTGCTCGCGCTCTCTCTCTCTCTCTCTCTCTCTCTCTCTCTCTCTCTGTGTGTGTGTGTGTGTGTGTGTGTGTGTAATGCAAAGGGCTGTATCCAGATGTAGCCATGCTTAGAGAAGACTAATTTCACCAAAGGCTCGATCACAGGCTGAATATAACAAGCTGAATCCAGGCTAGATTCAATTCAGTGGACCTACTCTAAGCTGGTTTGAGTCTGCATCCCACCATTATATTTCTGGAATGATAATATCATATATCAATAATTATAATGATATAATTATTATATCAATGTTCCCACTGTGTCCACTATGGCACCCCTATCTAATATTGAGTTCCGACTGACCAACCCTTGTTGTACCTTGTAACGGCAATTGGATGCAGCCAAGTCAAAGAAGGAACATTCAGTGGACATCAAAAAGCAGACTTTTGCCTGTATTTTCCCTCTGCGCTTTTGGGTATTCTCACTCTGCAGGATCTACAGGCTCTGCTCAGAACCATCCCTTGTGTGTCAGACCGACATGAGCAGGTCTGCACTAACGAGCTCCAGCATGAGATGCCAGTGCAGAGGGCACTGCAGATACAGCATCTAGCTGCATGCACGGAGTTTGTGCATGCCATCTACTTCGAAAAGACTTCTGGGCCATATGAAATGCTTTGTGCACAAAGCTGTACTCCCAGCAGGTCTGTCTAGCTGATGTTTGCTCTGTATGTGTGGTTCCCCCCAGTGGGGAAGGGGTGCTAGTTGGAAGCATGGGATCTCAGAGAAGAGGCTAGCCAGCAAGACAAAGAATGAGGGACACCTTCAAGTAGCGTTCCCATCACGAAGCAAGTTTGCACAATAAAGAATGGGGCAGGGAGCAGTTTTCTGGACAACAGAATATATGCATTTATGGGTCACTTACTTCATTCTCAGCTTTCAAATCATAACTTTTGTGGCTGTTGCTTAGGCAAAACAACAATACACAAAAAGGAAAGGGGAGGGAGAAAGGAGGAGGGAGAGGGAGAGGGAGAGAGCTAAGCCAATCCATATGTTGCCCAGGGTGGTGCTTCTTTCTGGATGAGAATAATCAAAAGTACCTTGCTTACCATACCTTGTAGATGTTCAGTCCTGATTCCAAATCACGTGAATGCTTGGGGGTTTTTTGTTTTTGTTTTTTACTGAGCTCCCTCTCCTCTCCTCTCCTCTCCTCTCCTCTCCTCTCCTCTCCTCTCCTCTCCTCTTTTGTAAGACTTGTGTTACTAGGATCCTCTTGCAATACTCATTTATGATCTGTGGTCCCCTGCAAGGTATAAAGATACACTGCACCCCTGCTTTTCTACCATATGAAGATCAGAGTTAAGAAATTCATCATACAAAAACATTTTTCACTTCATCATGTATAATATAATGACTACAGATGTTTCACACTGTTGCAATGACCCCTCTTTTTAAACAGTGTTTCTTTATACTTGCAAATTAAATAATGCATTGTTCTTATGTCCTCTGTAATGCCTGGCCTTGTTAAAAACAAACAATTCTGTAATAACTCCAAATGCAGTATGAGTCACACTCCAGTTGCATTCATTCCAGGCCAATTCATTAGTCATGGTTAGCTAAAACAAAGAATAGAGTAGTTTATGAGCAGCTACGTATATTGCTTAAGATGAAAATGAACAGGTTTTAGATTTATACACAACAGTTTTGGATTGTGGCAGAATGTGGTAAATTGTGTGCTGTGGTTAAATATGAAAGGAAGTGTAACATGCAGAAGAGGAGATATCTGTATGTATTTTATGAACTCCTAAAATAAAATAATGGTAGGTACAGAACTAGCAATCCAATCAGTGAGGGCAAGTTCTAGCTCTGAAGATTATTAGGCTTGATGGACCAATAATCTGTCTCAGTGTAAGGCAATACAAAGCATTCAGAATGCAGTGTGTCCCCAAGGTCCTTGAAAATGGAGGTGCCTTGGCTGGATTAAACCCAGTGTCTGCTAGCACAACAAACTTTCTTCTCTTCGCCTCCACCCTGCAGCAGTTGGGGGGGGGGGGGTCCCTGATTCTCAGAGCAGGTGTTGAAGGTTTAACTGAAGGGAGGAAATTAACCTCTTCCCAGACCACTTAGATTAATCCCATCAAGGACATTCAGTAGGTGATGCATGCACTCTGTCAATTAATTAATATATTGTCATCCTGAAACTTTCAGGACACTGTGCCTGCTCTGGAAAGGGATATGTTGCTAGTGAGAAAACTGATAGGCAGTCTAATTTGAATGTGACTGGAGGCACTGTACTCAAAGGGCACACTGCTGTATGTAATCTGACCGTTGAACGTAAAAGGTTTTGAAGAACATGAAATCATCTCCCCTTTGAGAAGAACTACAGTGTAGCCGAGCAAAGGATTTTTTAGTAGTAGTAGTAACAGCAGCAGCAGCATTTGAATTTGTACTTGTATTCATATTAGTATTCCTGTTATTCCTATTCCCATCATCATCATCATCATCCCTATACTCAGTATTTGTTATTATTATTCTTATTCCTAGTATTTCCAGATTCCTAAAGCTTACAAATTAAAACTGTATACTATTATTATAAATAAGCACAAGTTAAAACATAATCAAATAATCTAAAATATTAAAATTATAGAAGCCCCAAAATTAAACCAGTCATAAAAACATAAACAGTAATACATACACACCAGAAGTAGTCCAACACAGTCATGCAGGTCCAAACGCCCTTGGAAGCAGGGTTTTTCCTGCTTCCCAAATACATACCAGGGAGCAGGCCAATTTAGTCTCCTGGGAAGGGACCTCTAGAGCCTTTGGACAGCCACTAAGGAACTTTCATCCTGTGTTCCCACCAAGCATGCCTGTGGAATTGCTGAGGCCAAGAGAAGGGCCTCCCTGGAAGATCTTAAAGTACAAATAGGCTCATAGGGGAGAATATGGCATTTCAGGTATCCTGCACATGAGCCACACCCTGGTGTAGTTTGTAGTTCAAAACCTGCCCGTTGGATTGTTTCTGGAAACAGAGTGTCTTGCAAAGAAATTATATGCTCCTTTGGGCCAGCTACAGTCTACACTCTGTCAGCAGTCCTCTAAACCAACAGAAGTTTCTGAACAGCCTTCAAGGGCAGCCCCATGTACAGCACATTGCAATAAACCAAACTGGCTGTAACTAAAGCATGGGTCACTGTGGCCAAATCAGACATCTGCAAGAATGGGCACTACTTCTACTTCTAATGCATTTCTGGACACTGCCAAAGCTGAATATCCAGGTCCATGGTTGATTCCAGGAGTACACCTAAGCTGTAGATCTGTGTAGACAGAATCCCTATTTTTGGATGTACCTTCCAACTGACCAGTAACAGCTTTGGCTTTTCTGGATTAATATTCAACTCCTTTGCCCTCATCCAGTCCATTATTGCCAAGATACACCAATTTAGCACCAAATATCTGCCTTGGAATGAGATAGAAAGGAGAAATAGAGTTGGGTGTCATCAGCATACTGGTTACACCAAAGCCCCGGACTCCAGACAACTCAACAGCTTCATATACATGTTAAATGGCATGGGAACAAAACAGAATCCAGAGCAACTCCACATACCAGGGAGTCAAGGAAGAGCCCCACACCATCCCCAGGAATGACTGGAAGCACACTAAGACGTTGCCACCAATGCCATCCCAATAAGGTAGCTGAGAAGGTAAGCATTTTCTCTCCTCCATCTTGCAAGAGCTCCTCGGTGACTCAATGTGATGTGACAAAAACTATGTCTAATGAGCTAGAAGAGTGAATAATGACTTCTATGTTCTCTCCTCTAGAAAGTTTCAACCTCATGAAAGTCTTGAAATGAGACACATGTGTTCAGTGTATCACCAAGTCATCCAGAGTCCACTTGTGATTCCATTTTGTTCTCCCTCTTCACTCATTGTTTCCAGCTATTTAGACAGGTGGCAGCATACTCAGCATGCAACCTACATAGTAAATAATATGCTTTCCACCCACTGGAAAGACATTGAATTTTGCAGGATGCTCATTTTGCAAGGTAGACATCAAGATAGATACTATAACATGTAGGAAGTGATGGTGTGTACACACACCAAGGAATGCCCACGAGAGGAAGTCAACTCATTTACTGGTTACCTGGTGAGCAGTCCATATGTTTATTAGGTGACTTGTGTGTCCAATTGAAGGGGAACATTTGAGGTGGAAGAAAAGACCTTCCTTTCTTCACCTTAGAACAGCTGTCTTGCACAGAGAAGATTACACTCTAAAGAAGGGAGGAACTAAGATATGGCTGAGGAGGGAAACACAAAAATAAGCAAACGAGGAGGAAAAAAAGAGAAATAGGAAAGGGAAAACAAGGGATCAAATGTGAGTGGTTGTGGTTTCTGACATGCAGGCTAGTCAGGGCCTCAAGTATACTGGCGGTCAGTGAGCTAAGTCAGTTTGACAAGATAGGTCAGTGTGTAGGTGAGCAGGACAAAGTATTCTGCATCAGACAGTGCTGCTGCTTTGAAGTTAGCAGAAATTACTGTGATGGGAAAGCAAGGGGTGGCATGGTGCATATTAATAAATACTGTGGGGACTTGAGGTCCATCAATGTCAACAGGAGAGATTTAAGTATGTGCTTAAGGCTGAAATCCTAAACACACTTCCAAGTGGGTAAGTTTCAGTGAACTCAGAAAGACATGCTTCAGAGTGAATAGACTTAGCATTGCGCTGTTCATCCTTTCATTGAAATCAAACTGATTTGAAAGGGAGTATGTTTGGATTAAGGCAAGCTCAACTCAACTGTTCAAGGAGCATTAACTTGTTCAGCACAAGGGCTAAATACCATTTCAAAGAAGCTTTTGGAGGTGTATTCCAGTGGTAACTGGATACTGAAGGAAAGGGGTGTAGGGCAAAGGCAAAAAGGAGAAGGGCTAAATACTAACTATGGTTATGTATTTTAGCTCTAAGTTCTTACTTTTGGTAACTAAGCCTTTGGAGAATAATTTCAGCCTTTTGGAATGGGACAGAACGGCACAAGACCTAGGAAAGCCTCAGAGGATCTGTGGCTGGGGCCAAAGGGTGATGCCACTAGAAATGAATATTGCCTTCTGGGAAGCCACAGAGGGCTAGATTGGTACTCCAAGGCCACATTTGGCCTTGGCCCAAGGAGATGCACTGCTAAAATATGAAATAATGGTAACTGCACAGGACACTAATCTTCCAAGGTTCCAGGCTAATTGGACTGTTCCAAAGAAACAGAGTTATCCACCCTCAAATTCAAAGGTATATGTGGCTCATACCTCCCACCAGAAAAGCATACTGGAAGTTAGACATAAACACCATGCTTTTTATCACACAAGCCAAATCGTCACACATGCTTATAATGTATCTTTACTATTTTTAAAAAAGCAAATGGAAGCCAAGGGAGATCTAAACTGGTACCATGATTCTGGAAATGCAAAGGGTTTAACCTTGCTTCTTGTGCTGTTTCATCAAGGAAATCATTTCTGCAAAACTGTCCACTAGGAAAACCTAAGCACTGATGTATTTTTCAATAATCACTGCAAGTAGCTTCAGGAGGAAGGGCCATTTTCTCTAAGAAGCCTATTAACTCTCTCCCATTCTACTGTGGTCTTAGTCAAGATCAGGTTCTGCTGCCAAAGGCTTACTGCAAAAAGTTCTAGAGATGCAGGGTTTCATTCACAGGTCTCTGGCATCATAACTAGGTCCTCCGTACTGGGTGTTATTACCTAAAAGTGCATGCTTTGTGTTTGTCCTTCCATTTTATTGGTTCCATAAGCACATGATCTTTCCTAGTTTAATATGCAGGAAGTTGATAACCATGACCAAGTTGCTGCCTGTGGCGTTAAAAGGGAGCCTATAACTTTCAACAGTTGAAGGTCACTGTGTAAGTGAACAGCTAAGGGGCTTAGGGAACTGCAGGTGGGTTCCCCTCCCCCATGGTTTTGGACCCAGTATCAACAAATTGGATCCTAACCTCATTTTGTAAAACCACAGCAGGATCAAATATGCTTAATTTTAAGATTATCTGACAGCTTGTTAGTACGTGAGCCAAAACTTTATACACTTGCCAAACATTCGTCTCCAATTATTGCTTTTATGCCTGCAGTCTTAAATCCAAATTTATGAAACAGCTAAGTGGTTTTTATTACCATTCCTCAATATTAAATAGGTGTGTGCAGCCACTCTGTTAAGAAAAGGAGGTTGGTGGATTCCAAGTAAAACAGAAGGAGGTATAGCAAGGGTCCTCAAGTCTTTTTGGACCCACAGGTACTTTTTAGAATTGGAGCAATTGTGGACATCATCACAACATGGATCCCATGTGTCTAGTCATTAAATGTTTAGGATTCTACTGGTCTTATAAAAACCACCATGAGGGCCTGGTTAGTCCAAAGTGAACTAAAGAGGGAATAGTGGTGAGTAGTGATGAAGCTAAAGGCTAAGGCTAAGGGGGGTGCAAGAGAAGAAGCAAGGCAAAGAAGAAGAGGAGGAAGAAAAAGCAAAACGAGTTGGAGGGGTTGAAACAACAAGTTAAAGAGGTGGAAGAGAAATAGTGAACTAAAGGCTGGGAAGAAAGGGAAATGGCAAGGCAAAAGAGTGGAGAAAAACAAGTTAGAGGCTAGGATGGGGAAAAAAGCAAGCTAAAAAGTGCAGGGTATAGCAGGAAAAGAGGCTGGGAGGGTAAGAGACATAGATGGGAGACAAAAAGCAATGCTCAAAAGGGAGAAAAAAAGGACTACCCTAGTTGTTATTTGAAGAGGGTGGGGAATGGAGAGCTCTGTGGGGACCACTGGCAGTCTTTATGGCCACCATGGCATCTGCAGACACTCCACTTTTCTCTCTGTGAGCCATAGTGAAACCACTTGCTGTGCATTATAGCTTGCATAGCCCTTCTCATTTTACTTGGTTTGGCCTCCGCCTCCTCCTCTTTGTCTCAACTGTTTATTTAAAGAGGTCTTCCTGAGAAAAGTTCTGTCCTGTATTCATCTGGTAGTGTAAGGTAATAACACTATATATACTACCCTGATGACATGTGCATGAGACACGTTCCTTTGGCGATAAAGTAACTAGATGCATGTAAAGAGCCAGTGTGGTGTAGTGGTTAAGAGCATGGAACTGGGACTCAGACGATCTGGGTTATAGTCCCCGCTCGACCATGGAGCCCACTGGGTGACTTTGGGCCAGTCACAGACTCTCAGCCCAACCTACCTCACAGGGTGGTTGTTGTGGGGATAAGATGGAGGAGGAGAATGATGTAAGCTGCCTTGAGCCCTTCGTAGGAAAAAGGCAGGATATAAATCGAAAAATAAATAAATAAATAAATAAATAAATAAATAAATAAATAAAGCTGGTCTACTGAACAAAAATAAACTTTAAAGAACAGTGTGAACCCCCCTTCACTGTTGCCTGTCAGAAAATTTATTGGAGTCTTTCTGACTTTTCTGAAGTGTGTCTTTCCTTCTGCTCCCCTCTCATAAGAACCTGAGAAGAACCCTTCTGGATGAGACCAAGGATCCATCTAGTTCAGCATCCTGGTCACACAGTGACCTACCAGCTGCCTGCAGGATGCCACAAACAAGAAGAGAATGCAACAGCATATTGCCCCGAAGACTAGCAGTCATTGATAACTTTCTCCAGTTTCATTCTCCAACTCAGAAAAGGTGAATACAGCCTTTGTATCTGTTATGCTCTTTTGAACACAGATAAATGATATAAGCAATAAGGTGCTGTCAGGAACTATAAGAAAGCATAAATATGAAAACCAGCTTGTGACATCGCCTATTACATTTTGGAGGGAAACCAGGGTGTGCCAAAGCACTCTTTTGAATGCCAGATGAACAGTTTTACCTCTTTCAGACATAGTGAAGTTATGCATGATCTTTTTACATACCTCAGTATAAACCCAAGGTTTCACACTGCTCCTGAAAGATGTTTAACCCTTCCTCCTTCTTTGGTTAAATTGAACCAATGGAGACCCTTTTCTTCCCACCCCACCACCATTCTGATGTACATGATAGGCAGAACATTTAGTCTGGCCCCAAGAATGTACAACTCTCTACATCTGGTCCTTATTAATGCACCAGAAAAACTTGCAAGCAAGCAGAGAGATATACACATCCTTCTCTCTTTCTTGTACCCAGTGCATACTAAGAGTGTTGGGATGAATCCTTTTGGAATTTGTTCCTCCTGAATCCTCAGTCTTTCTCTCAGCAACCTTCACCAGCTACCATTCTTGGGAGCCAACCAATTATGCCAGCAAGTGCACTGAAAGGGGGCTGTCAATTCAATTCCTGCCGAGTGTCCCTTGAACTCTGGACTCTGGGCTTCTGCAAAGTGGACGGATGTCCTGGAAGCAAAACAATGGAGTCCAGCAGATTTTCTGCACAAGGTGGATTCCTTGCACATCCCTACTTCTGTAGTCCACAATTTCTTTTGCAAATAAGTGCTCAGAGTTTGGCTGCAGAGATTATTTTATATAGATCAGTTAATCGCAAGGACCACACCCATTGCTGACTTGTTTTGTTTTTTTTTATAATTTATTCATCACACCTGTTTTCTGTTCACTTTCCCAGGAGGTCAGGGTGGCATACTAGGAGTTATCTTCACAACTCCATGACTTCAATTAAGCTGGGAGATGCCAGCCATAGAGGCATTTCACCTTTCTTCTGTGTATAGGACTCTGCATCCAGTCAAGTGTTTGAGAGTTCCCAGACATAAATGGTCAATGGGTGGTCAAATAGTCTCCTGTTAAGGTCTTCCATGAAATTTATGGTGGATCAGGGCTTTTAACCCATTCTTCCTAATCCAGGTACAATATTCTATCAACTATAGCATATTGAAATGGTCACTATTATAAACGGACCGAGAACATGAAAGAGAATGGGTTTCTTTTTGGCTACCATGATTTGGTATACCTGACCAACCCAGAAAGAAAATGCAAGGGTGCAGACCCCAAACCATGGTTTGTTCATAGGTCATTTTACCGGGCTACAGAGATTGTGAGCAAGAGTCAAAAAGCTCCAGCTACTCTACATGCTAGACTCTGGCACCACAAAGATATCAGGGGTTCAGAGAGGAAGCAGGTAGAATCTTCTAACCTAGGGGCAGGGAAACAAGCCAGAATTTGTTTGATCATCTGGCTGACAAATCTTTGGTAAGACAAGAAACCATGGGATGAATAACTATGGGTTAACAAATAGAAAAAGCAAGCCCCTTTGTGAAGATGGAGGGAACTACAGAAATCTAGTTCCACTCCATCGTCCATCAAGAGGGGACAAGGTGCACACAGGCTGTTGTTATTGCTTTTTCACTTTCTTACCGCTTTCTGACTTGTGGTAGTCCAGGTGACTGGCAGAGGCAACAAGAAGTGATCACAAGCAAGGGGGTCCCGGGCTTGACAGTTCCTCTCCTACTGCTCTGTGGGGAGAGATTTTATACCAAGAATGGCTGAAATTTTCACTGACTCTGTAGAAATGAACTTAAGGTAGACCTGAAGCAGCCTTGTCAGTTCTTTTAAATGAGGCATTTCTCCAAAAACCTAACAATTATCCTTTTGGTCAATGCCTTTACTTTTTTCCTTGTAGCTTTCATTTCATCTGATTCGTCCATCTTTTTGTCAGTCTTTTTTTTAAACTTCACTCATGTCTGGAAAATGGTACTGAATAAAGATAATGAATAAAGTAATGGAAAAGGCATAACCTAGCAACTTCTGATGTTGGTTGACAAGCATTTTCTTCCATGATAAATAAAGCTTCCCCTTTCAAGGGTTCAGCTGAGCAGACTGCCGACTGTGATTGATAGTACCAGTTAGTGTCACTCATTTACTTCCAAAGGCTTTCTGAAGAACACCAAAAGTCAAGAAGAAAAATGAGGATACAACATATTTTTTAAAAAAATAACTAATTTGTCATTATGGATCTAAACTTAAAACAAATCATGTGGGGAAACTATAGACAAAAATAGCCATATACCAGGGAATATTTTTGATTAATATTCATATTAGTCAATACGAATTGGCTTGGCACCAAAAGCATATGGAAACAGTACAGATCTTTCACATGGCCAAAACAGCTGGATCAGCCCCTAAGTGGACCAACTCTGAGATTATCCATGTGCTGAGGACAACGATCACAACTAACCCCCATTTCCTGATTCTTGGTGAATCATTCTATCCCCTCCCACCAGCTTTTTGGTGTATTCGCTGAAATATTGGTATTTGTTCAGCTTAAGACCCTTACCCAAGTTCCTAGAAGTTAAATTCATGGATGCATTTTGTCTCTGGCAGGCCTTCATGAATGTAAGGGGTGGGAGACTTTTTCCAGGAAAAGTAATCCATCAGGACTACATCCTGGTGAGGGCCAAAAGTAGATAGACTCACCTAATTTTCTGTCAGTCACCCATTTCCTCTCTCTTTCTGGCAGCTCTTTTCACTCACCTTCTGGCACTGCTTTTTCTCCCTCCCTCACACTTCCTCCCCACTCATTGAGCTGCCAAGAGATGGAAAGATTGCTCTTGCTCAAGCTCTGAACTGATCGCTGCAAATGAACTTTTGAGATTAGGCTGAGGATCAAGCAAACGTATATTATAATTGCTTCTTGGCCAAGAGATCCTGGGACAAAGGCATCCATAAACTTGCATCAAAATAAATTTTCTTCCAATGAACCCCATCTTAATTGAGTAAAGGTTATGGTGAATAATGAAGCCGCAGAATCTTGCTGTTGCTGGTAAAGATAAAGACGAAATTGGCAAGGCTTTGACTTGCACTCCTAAGAATCTTGACAGCTTAAAGGTGTTTACTTTGTTCTACCTTTTAGGGAATGTAACTTTTGAGCTCCAGGACATTATATAATCAATGAAAAAATGAGAACCCTTGAGGCATATACCAAAGGGAAACAAGAAAACAACATCCAGCAAAGCATGAAATACACAGATATTTCTGCAAATAATGGATGTGTCAAGGTGGTATTCCTTCTCATCCCACCTTTTTCCATGATAACCTTTCACTCAGCCATGAACGCCAGGCAGTATTTTCACTACTATACATCTGGATAACTAGATGCGTAGTACTTATGCTCATTTACCTCGTAGTTACCTTCTTCCACTGAATAAAGTTGTACATTTAGGAAAACATGTATAGCTTGCACAGTTCAACACAGAGAACAGCTAATCAAGGCATGGATCTTCTGAGATCATCCATAGCTGCCAACTTTATTATTTTTAATATAGAAAGACAGGTAGAAATGTCAGAACTGAATAGTATATGCATAGTCCAGCCTTCCCCTCAGTTGCTTAGAGTCAAATCCGGAGTCACCGTGCAACTGTTTTAAAAGTCCTGCATGCTAGGGAACGTTATGCTGACTAGGGTTGCGATGAGCTGAGCTCTCCCGCTAGGATTCACACACTTCCTCTCATGCTTGGCATAGTTTTGCAAAGTGAGCTGAGTAGGGATTTTTTTTAAAAAAAGCCTACAGATGCTCATGGTACAGTGGTTGGGCTCCTAGAAATGCCTTCCATGTCAGATGAAGCCGCCCAGACAACTGCTGCACATGGAGTGGAAAAGGATGCCACCAAATTTGCATGGGGCTCACCAGGAACAGAGCTCCGCATGACTTCTTGCTCCATATCCTGCATAGCAGTTGCTGGGACTGCTAGGGACAGCATGGAAGAAGGACACTGCTTGCACAGGGCTTTGGGCTCAATTCCTGTGAGCACCCCATGAATGCTGGATGCTCTCACCAGACCTTAGACTTAGGGATGCTGCAAAGCGGCTGGACTCCAAGAAGCTGAGCTCCAGAGGAGTTCCTCACATGTCCCCGAGGCTGACATCATTTCCAAGTTGGACCCTGAAGTAGTAGAACAGTGTTTTGAACACATTATCTTGCACCAAGCGAATTGTTTGTTTCACTGAAAACTGGTTCCATTCATTGCACCTGTTCTATGCTTTGTAGCATTTGCAAGTTGCAGTGCACCTTGTTCGGATGTTTAATAAGGAAGTTGTTGCAGTTTCAGTTTTTGTTTTAATTGTCCTTCTATACTTCAGTTTAGAAAACCAACAGAAAATCACCCCAGGAAGCTGAAATCTTTGAACATTTAAGGAACGGGAGCTGATTCAACAGTGTTCTTGTCAGTGTTCTTATGTAATGGATTTGTGGACGAACCTTCTTGGTCAATTGAAAATTACACTGCATTGCCAGATACAGAAGAGTAATTGATTCTATATACAGCACTAGGCAGTAATTTTTAGATGGAGCCATTTTTCCTTTCTATGTTAGTTGCTTTGGTCCATTTGTTAATAACATTACTATTTCTTGGACATCTTTGATGACTATTTGAAATTCTTTCTTTGAACTCTGAGTGTCCCAAATTCCAGTTTACATACAAAAAAGAAATATTCACATCATTAGTCTCACAGAAATCCACATTTAAAAGCAGCAGAATATTTCAAAGCATACACAATGAAAAATAAGTTTTCTGCTAAAGGCACTTCCTGCTCCTTAGTAATAGGGTAACTCATGGAGGTGTATGCTGAAGTTGGGAGAAGGATGCAAAGGGCTGCAGCTCTTGGACTTTCTCAGTACAGGGGCAGTTCATCAGTGAAGTGCACAAATGATTGTGCTAAGTGAATGAGGTTTCAAGTTACACTTTTAACTGTTATTATTCTTTGAGTCAGATTAGGGAAGGGGAAGTCAAAGAATAAGGGAAACAGTGCAGCAAAGGATAGCTATTTCTTTCCTTTTCTTCAATGGGGATCCTACTTCATGCTATGTTTGAAAATTTGTTTGCACATTCAGCTGAAAGCTGAAGGTTACCAAAGGGCTTATTCTGCAGCTCAATGTGCTTTACGAGTTCAGAAGTAAGCACTGCTAAGTTCAGTAGAGAATGTTGCCAGGTAATTATGCATCAGATTGCAATCACGTCCCATACACTGGTGTGATTGGATTTCTCGTTTGTTTTCTTGCTTGTGTGTTTTGTAAAACTGAGGTTTTGATTGAGCTTTTAACTACAGGTAAGCTCATTGGAGTGGGCCTCCTTGGTAGTCTGAAACACTCCTATGTATATTCTAGGTTGTGTAAACTGTGATTAACTTTAGTTGTCTCTTAAAGATGTACCTGTTTATTCTGGCTTTCCCCCATGTATAAATTATGCTGCTCCATTTTCCTGTGGCCAGTAAGGCTTCTAATTTATTTATTATTTTATGTTGCTTTCATTTTTTATTTTCTATTGCCTTTTATGTGTTTCTTACATAAACTACTTATGGTGGAACCTCATGGACTCCTGACCACAGGGCTTTTCAGAGTTTAAGCACTAGGGGGATGGGATTGCATTGTCAGGGAATGCATAATATTGAATGCCATATATGTAGTTTAAATAAATAAAAACAACTCTAATAGGAAAACAAAGCAGACTATATATCTTTTAGGGATGTGACTATGTATTCTCTCTGAAGAGGTTATGGGGGCTGAAGGATGAGCTCCCACACTTTAATATTTGCCACGATGCCACAGGCAAATTGAAAGAAGCGTTAAATTTCCAGGAAAATATTCAGGTTCATATTTTGTTGCATCTGTAACAGAAATTTTTAAAATTCTTTTTATTTAGATGCATAAGTATTTCTCAGTTCTTCTCTCAAAAAAAGAAAGAAAGAAAAGAAAGCTGAAGCAAGATGTTACAAACACAGATTGGCTTTCTGCACAACAAAATGAGAAAAGTATTAATTCTAACTGCAAGTTGGCTCTACTTAACCTGTACTTATGACACCCATTCCTATGCTGCAAGTGCAAGACCTTGCACTTATCTGCATTGAACATTGTCCTGTTGTCCCCTGCCCATTTCCATAGTCTGTCCAGATCCGTTTGGATCTGGAGTACCTGCTCCTCAGTTGTGGCAACCACCATTTTAATGTCATCTGCAAATTTGATCAGCAGTCTTGTCAGCCCCTCTTCCAGGTCATTGATGAAAAGATTGAACAGGATCAGTCCCAGAACAGAGCCCTAGGGGTACCTGCTTATCACCAGCTGCCATCCTGATGATTCCCCACAAATGACAAGTTCATAATCGTAAATAAATATAAATCTGCGGTCAAGAGAAGTTTTATTTTTTATTATTTGTTTGTTCGTTTTTTGCAAATTGGCATCAGTGGATGCTACAAAGATGCTGTTTCAAACAAAGTTCAACCAACTCATTTTAAGAACAAAACTGATCTACTAGTTGAGAATTTTAAAACTGATACAGATTCTTTAAAGAAAACAATCCATTCAAGTTAATGGCATCTTCCAACACTAATCTATAAACAGCACAACTATTTCCAAGCCACTAAAAAGCATCAAAAATATCAATAGCAACCTTCCCTCATTTGTCTGAAAATTTACTAGCAAAGGGAGACTTGAAATTGTCAGAGAGGCCATAGAATCATCATTTAACACCAGGCTTGTGCTGTACATACTGAAGTCAACTACATTTACTAAATCACACCCAAGCAGTGTTCAGCTGTCAAGTTTATTGGTCTACTATTTGGCCAGTGCATCAACAGTAGGAAAGCTTATGTCCAGATACATTTACTAGCTTTCAGGGTGCGGAGAACCCCGTTGGGTTTGCTGCAAGTGTCATCATAATATGCTGCTATTGTAAATAGTCATGATGCTTAGTTTTCATTAGGGCTGGATCCAGGTTTTTGGCAGCCTTTGGCCAAGACACCCTCTCTAAGTTATCCTTCTCTCTACAAGTGTAACCAGCGGCAATTGCTCCTTAACTGCTTTGTCAGCATTGCTACCATTGGCTTGACAGTCAAAGGACCAATGAATAAGCAGCCAATGACATTTACTTCTCCTCCGCCTCACATCTGTTATTGCCTGGGCCAGAACGGGAGGCAGGTCAACAAGCAAGTCACAGTGATGAAGACAAGAAGCAGCTCCAGGGCCCTCTGTCAATAGGACCATGCTTGATTCTGCCCCCCACCCCCAGGGCTGACAGCTATACCTATGCTTGACACTGGTCCCATTGTGCATACTTTTAAATGTCAATTTAATTGTCACGTATTTTCCTACTTGTATTTCAAGACATTTGACCTCATTGTTTCCTTCACTTTTTTTCTATACTAACATGTACATTTACCTATAAAATTTTACGTATCTGGAGAAATGAACTTGAGTCTGTGTGAGTTTCTGCTATAATAAATGTGTTAATCTTTAAGGTGCAACAGGACTTGTAGTTGTTCTTTTGCTGCACCTGAATTAATGTAGGAAGAAGGAACTTTAATGTAGACCCAGCTTCCAATCAAAGAATACACAGTGTAAAAAAGGATCTTGAAACTGGATTCTCTTAGCAATGCACCATTCCTAGCACATATGCTGCCTTTTCAACCCTAATCTTGATTGATATTTGGCTTAACTGGAAAGAAAAAGCCATTGGACCAAGCCATCACCAGCTGTTTTAACCAACCATGTCTTGGGAATGTATACAAAGCAAATCAACCTATTCTGGGTTGCATCTTGAACTGCTGTAGCTCTTCCATCTTTGACCCTGCTCCTGTCTGACACCATGGCATTAGCAGGGCTAAGGGTATTCATCCTTTATCACTGTTTTCAAATTAATTTTGTCCTTTCATCAACATGTTAGTGTATCACTAATTAACAGTGAAATCTTGCATATGTCTACTCAGCAGAAAGCCCCAGTGAGTTCAATGTGACTTACTCCTAGGTAAATGGGGACAGAATTACAGTCCATAGCTCTGTCACTGTGCATTAAGGAAGTGGTAAATCAAGGGTTAGCTCAGAAGAGAATGGAGTAGTCTGATCATTGTGTTCATACCAGAAACTGCATGAAGGAACTAGCTGTCCATAAATAGTCATGTTTTCAATGCTTGCAGGAGATGCAGAGTATTTGCCTGAAAGAAACATCATCTGCTAGGTAATCTAATTATAGTCAAAGGATAAGCTGGTTGACTGTAAGGGCAGACAATTGGACATGTGCTTTTCCCCAGAAACTTAGACATACTTTTTTATACATGTTATGAAGTTTCATTTTAACAGGGAGTGCAAATTTGTCTCACTAATTCTATCTTATGTGCCAGTATTAGAGATGACATCATATCCGCATAACAAATAAATTAATGTACTAAAAGTTAAAACTACATCAATTCCTAGAAGGATAAATTGGTACTTTATTGGGCAAAAATATCCAGAACTGAACTCATGGAGCTGTTTGCTACTGAGTTATATCATTAAACCTGTCAGTCCAGTACTATATACTTGACTTGCTGCAGCGGATTTTCAGAGCCTCAGGCAAAGATCTTTTCTAGCACTTCACTATGATCAGAGAATCATAGTGTTGGAAGAGGTCTATAAGGCCATTGGGTCTAATCCCCTGCACCAAGTTAAATCATCTCTAACAGATGGCTGTCCAGCTGCCTCCTGAATGCCCCAGTGTGGGAAAGCTCATGACCTCCCTAGGTAATTGATTCCATTGTCCTATTGCTCTAATGGTCAGAACATTTTTCCTGATACCCAGCCAGAATCTGGCTTTTGGCAACCTGAGCCCAGTATTCTGTGTTCTGCACCCTGGCATGACTGAGAAGACATGCTGATCCCCTTCTGTGTGATAGCCTTTCAAGCATTTGAGAAGTGCTATTAAATCTCTCCACAGTCATCTCTTGTCAAGGCTAAGCATGCCCAGTTCTTTCAATCACTCCTCGGAGGGCTTCATTTCCAGTTCCCTGATCATCTCTGTTGCCTTCCTCTGAACCTTCTTCCATTTGGTCTGTGTCTGTCCTGAAGTGTGGTGTCCAGAACTGAATACAAACTCAGTTTGTGTGGGACCTATCTAGTGCTGAAAAGGGGTAGAAACCAGTACTTCATGAGATTTGAAAATTATATTTCTATTAATGCTGTACAGAATAGCATTTGCCCCTTTTCTCAGCCACATCACACTGTTGCCTCATATACAGTCTGTGATCTACAACAATTCCAAGTTCCTTCTCACCTGTAGTATTGTTGAGCCAGGAACCTCTCATCTTGTAACTGTGCATTTGGTTCCCCTTTCCCAAGTGCAGAACTTGGCATTTGACCATACTGAATTTCATTCTTTTGATTTAAGCCCAGTGCTCCAGCCTATCAACATCACTTTGAATTTTGATGTCCCCTTATCCTGATTTAAACCAACAGCACCATCTAGAGCAGGTACAGGGAACACACAACCCATGGGAAACCCTGGCATTCATTGCTGCCCCAGTCACTGCTTCTGCTGTTCATTTTGGAGCTGGCATGGCACCAGTAGCAAAGGAAGCAGCCATTTTCTTGCAAACAGTATGTGCAAAAACTGCATAGCATGTGCGTAAGCAGAACTTCCTGTGCTCTAAGGGTGTTTTATAAGGTTTGTTTTGAATCTGTATTTTAATTTGAGAAACTAAATTAAACAGCTTAATAATTCTGCCAAAAATAAGGGTAGTGTTAATACTAAGAAAACAAAACTCATGACAACAGATGAATTACAAAACATTACTGTCAACAATGAAGAAATTGAAATTGTAAAAGATTTGCATGCCTTGGCTCAGTCAAAAGGAGACTGCAGCCAAAGAAGACTTAGACTTGGAAAGACAGTAATGAAGAAGGTAGAAAAGATCATGAAATATAAGGATGTTTCACTGGAGACCAAGTTTATTGTCATTCATGCCATTGTATTTCCAATCATTTCATATGGGTGTGAAAGTTGGACAATGAAGGAAGCTGGCCAGAAGAACATCGATGCATGTGAAACATGGTGCTGGAGGAGAGCTTTGCAAATATCCTGGACTGACAGGAAGATGAGCAAGTAGGTTCCAGATCAAATCAAGTCAGAGCTTCCCCTAGAAGCAAAAGTGCCACAACTGAGGCTGTCATACTTTGGGCACCACATGAAGGCAAGAGTCACTGGAGAAGATAATCATGCTAAGAAAAATCAAAGTCAGAAGAACACAAAGAAGAGCAACTAAGAGATGGAATGACACTAAAAAGAATTCCACAGCCATGAATTTTGAACACTTAAACAGGAATGTCAGGAATAGGACATACTGAAGGGGTCCCATAAATAAGAGGTGACTTCATGGCACATAACAATTGACTTTCCTAAATTTCTGGAGAATATAGGCATAAATCCTTTTCTTCTTTTACAGCTAATATGAGGCCTGTATCCATAAGAATTAGAAACCCCTATAAAGTCAGACAGCCTTGATTTTGTCAGGTTACACCCAGCCTAACTGCTGCCATCTTTCATAATACCTTTTTGGATAAATCCTTGTGCAAGACGATCCTATCAGTAGGGATCACCCTGTGATATGTCACACCTTCAAATTAGAAATGGGGAGAAGTGCCCACATCTGGAGTTAGGTCCTATCCCCTTCAAGTTAGCCTAGTTCAAAATGACCTAGTACCCCATCCTTGCCACTACAAACTGTCCATGGCAGTCTCTCTATCTTTTTTCAGAGGAAGAGGAAGCAGAAGAAAGGGAAGCAGCAGCTGCCGCCACCACCTCTTCCTGGGAAAGGGAGAGGAAATATCAGGCTACTAGGCCTCTTTCTACCTGGAAATAACATTTGCAAATGAAGCTCATTTACTGATGGGCTCATAAGGTTTGTAGTTTTCAAACTACAAGTTCTATTTCACCCAGCAGGAAGTTATGCTCCAGATCCTCTTTCCACTTAAGGACAGGAGTTATGGTCTCCCTCCTGTGCAGTGTTTGGTCTTTCTCACCACCTATTCCCTGCTTCTCTTCCCCAGAAGAAAGCTTGTTGGTAACCACAGCTATTAGGTTCAGTTCAGTTGTATTGTTTATCACTTTAGGCCATCACAGTATAAACAAGAGAAACAGTAATATGTTGCAAATAAAATAGAAGGTAAACAAAATTAAATCTGACTCAGTAAAAATAATGAGTAAATCCAGTACTGGCAGATTGTACATCAATAGAAAGTTCCATGATACTGGTATCCAATCTCAGTTTTCTAAGTAGCATTTTTTGGTATTACTGCAAAACTGTTTGTTGTTGTTGTTTTGTTCTTTTCCCTTCAGAAAGAACATGCAACAAAGTTGAAATGCTTTTCCAAAAAAGGCAGACAAGTTTAGCACATCACTCTCATTAATGGCAGTAGAGGACACCATTAATGAGTTCCATGCCTAACAGTGCCAGCTTCCCCTTCCTTCCACGGTAGAGTCTGTGCATGCCTTTGTGTTTACCTCTAGACATCCTGCAACCAGATTATCACCATGGATGGAAATAGAGCTGATGTCAGAGGTGGGCATAACTGGACACCCACTGGAAGTCCATACCCTAGCAGGGGGCAACTCACAAGAAACTCCTGAAGTTCTTCCTCACCACAGGAAACTGCCCTGCACTTGTCTCTCACTCTGGCCCAGGCAATAGTGGCTCTGAGTATGAGGGCGGTGGATTCCTGGGCCTCCTTGCCCACTGGCTGTCTGACGGTCAAGCAAGGATAGCAGTGATGAGAGAGAGAATGAGAAACAGCAGCAGCTAGTGACATTATTAAGTAGAGAGTAGTGTGGTCCACTGAAGATGTCTTGTTCAAGGATCCTGAGAAAATTGGAACTAGTGCTTAATGGAAGAGAATAAAATGGATTATCCAGTGATTTTAAATATGGGCTGAACTATGCTTGGATCCACAATTCGTAAGTCTTTGTGTGACTGCTTCATTATGTGCATGGTGCTAAAGGAGCCGCAGTCATCCAAAACTTACAAAACAAGCTTAAAACAGCAGGCTGCCCAATGAAATACCTACATCTGTAAGAAGAAGCTATGTTTACACAGAAAGGTAAGAAGAGGGTGATCTGGAATAATCAAGGTCACCAAAATATTTGCTTTATAAAGAATGTTCCTCTTACCTGTCTTCAAAAGTGTAGCATGGGATAAAAGAGAAATGTCTTATTGTTCAAGGAGCTGCAGAAATCCTATTCTTTTTCCCCCCTTTTGCTGCAGAGCCAAGCCTTGCTTACAAAATGGGGAGCTATTGACTGTAGGACTGACTCGTTCCAGTCTGTTTCAGCACAGATACATTTAAAGACAAATGAGTGTGTTTGCGGGTGGGGATTCTTTTTCTTTTGATAACCTTAAAGAAGTCAAGTCTTCACCCTGTCTCAGGAACTGTCTCACTGCGAAGGCAGCAGTTATCCATTCTGAAACCCTAGTATTAACAAGCAGGGCTCTGACAATGTCAGAAGCTCACTCCTTTTGCATCCCAGGAAGATAGATAAACACTGTTATTCAAGTTGCCATTGAATTTACCCTTAAGTGATATGTTGAGGCAAATGTGGAGGTTCTTATTCAGAGAAAATATACAAGGCATTTTAAAGGGAGGCACAAAATCAAGAGCGGCTACAAAATTTTCTCTACTACTCATGACATTGCTATTGGGGATTTGTACATTATCGAGTATCCACTGAGTCTTGCCTTAAGTTGAAACTTTGAGGCGAATGTGGCTATTTTTGCTCAAGGAAAGAGAAAAGAAAGACTTTTATATGGATAGCAAAATAACTCCAGTCCAGGTGAGCACTGTACATCCCTGTCTGTTACTAGAAGCAATTTCAGCTAATCAGGTGCACTCAGAAGTTATGATTAGGATCCTGGGTTTAACTGAATGTCTTTCTTTACACTAGGCTCAAAAGTACTAACTCCACAAGAAAGTATGGACATGTTTGTGGTGTGCTTGTTGAGAGAAACAACCACAGAAGATCAGTCCATTAATAAATTCAAGTATTCATGATTAGACAATTGGACCTCCTTAGATTACACTTAAAAAATACAGGGTCATTTCTAACTTCTCTTGTCTATAAAACTGTTTTTATGCATCGATAGATCAGATCAACAATACAATATTTTTAATCTGACATACCATAACACCTGTGGGCATTTGTTTCTCACGTATAGAATCACAGACTTGAATAACTGAAAGGACCCTATGAGGTCATTGAATCCAACCCCTTGCACAATGCGGGACTCCAAGTTAAACCAACCCTGACAGGATGTCCAACTGCCTCCTGAATACCTCCAAAGTGGGAGAGCTCATGGCCCCTCTAGGAAATTGATTCCGCTGTTGTACTTCTCTAAGAGTTAGAAAGCTGCACAGCCATAATATGGTTGTAACCAGAGCCCAGTATTCTGTCTCCTGCCCTCTGGCATGATTGAGAAGAGATCCTGGCTCTTCTCTGGGTGACACCCTCTCAAGATTTGAAAAGTACTATCCTATCTCCCCTCATTCTTCTCTTTTCTAAGCTAAAATGTCAAGTTCTTTCAATTTCTCCTCACACAGCTTTGTTTCCAGGCCACTGATCATCCTTGCCCTTCCCCCCTGAAGTTTTTTCCAGCTTCTCTAAGAATTTGTCTGAGGATTGAGGGGTTTGCAACTTGGAACCATCGTTTGCAACAGCTGCTGTTGTGACAAAAGTTTTTTCCCCCTCGTGTAAGGTAGACAATATATCCCTAACAAACAACTCTAAAGTTTATTGTGTCTTATGGTGTCTAAAGTTTATTGTGCCTTATTCCAGACTCTCACTGGAGAAGACTCTAATGCTGGGAATAATTGACGGCAAAAGAAGAAGGGAACGACAGAGGATGAGGTGGCTGGATGGAGTCACTGAAGCTGTCGGCATGAGCTTGAGTGGACTCTGGGAGATGGTAGAGGACAGGAAGGCCTGGAGGAATGTTGTCCATGGGGTCGCAATGGGTCGGACGTGGCTTCACAACTAACAACAATTCCAAACTCAACCAATTCTGCAAGATTATGCCAGAGGTGACCAGCACGTTCCTTGCACCACCTTCCTGTCGCACTGCCATTCATTGCAACAGTAGTGCCACCAACTGTGTTCTCTATTTCTACTACTCAGTAGTATGGCAGCAAATTTTCTAGTGCAGGCGCTGATTATGACAGTCTCCATAGCCGTGGTCCAAGGAGAGGCAAAAAAAATCTGAGCATCTGTCTTGAGCCATATCAAGAAATCCTAATGGTTGTCATCCCAATCAGGAGCAGGACTTTTATAAACCCTGTAGATCTCAATTGCCCATTCAATTGTCCAATATTTGGCAGTGCAAGAGGGATAACGCATCATTCTGTATTGGTGCTGGAAAAGTTCATTTGCCTTCCCTCAGCTATGTGCAGATCGCTTGCAAGCTTAGAAGGAACATGAATTCAGGGGGCGGGGGGAATTGAAAATGATATCAGCATCCCAGCTCATCAGAAAGCCCCAGTGATACATCCCTGTAAGCTCTACACCATTACAACTACTGCTACTATTCCTACTGCAACTCCCATACCCGTCACCATCAACACCACACACATACTATCATAGTAATGGAATTGTAGTAAGTTCCCAATT
Organism: Varanus komodoensis; assembly: GCF_004798865.1. Lineage (NCBI taxonomy): Eukaryota > Metazoa > Chordata > Lepidosauria > Squamata > Varanidae > Varanus > Varanus komodoensis. Next base: position 10,840,028 of record NW_025335727.1, on the reverse strand, counting down.
TTCATAAGAATGAAAAAAGCAGAGACTTTTCACTTTCTGTAGGAGGAAATAACCAGAAAAGAAGCCAGAAAACCAACATGAAATACTTACCCAGTTTTTGCAAAACTGGTCCACTCTTTCATCATAGACCTACTCAGTGTTTCCTCTGCTTTGGTATAATTTGCTCTTCTCTCTAGGGGTAATCCAAATACAAACTCTATTTCATATCCATGTGGAACTCCCATCCATTCTGGCCAAGGTAGTTTAGAAGATCTGTGATCAAAGAAGTATAAGAAAGCACTATTTCCTGCCTGGACAAAGTATTTGATGAACTCAACTGCAGGGCATATGAAATAGTAATCCCCAATGACATCATCCATGGCATCTCGGTAATTGAAAGGGTTCTGTTCCTCTTCCCAGTCTGTATATTGAAAAGCAATAGATTCTAGTCCAGTTTCACTTGTTTTTGGAAAACAGTATTGCAAACCTGCCCGAAACTCTGTTTCATTTATAAGGCTGTTGTTATCTTTGCTGAAGCCAGGGACTCCATATGCAAGAAAATATGAACCCTCATCTTTGTTCACTCCCATCAAGATTTCAGTTTGTTTAAAATGCCCATTCTTTAGCAATGTTGCTGGCATATCAGTAAGAAAGTCACCATCAACTACTGGAGGAAAGTTTAGGTCTAAAAGATCCGTCTTTCTGAAAACCGAAATGTCCTTGTCAAGGATCTCCTGAGGATCTTTGTTTCGAAGACAAAAAATTATCTCTGTTTCATTGCTACTCGTACAGTGGAGGAGTGTAGCTAAAGCCAAAGTTCTTTGTCTTGCTTCAGAGGCTGGAATTGCACCCCAAGGGGCATTTCCTGAACCACTTTGCATGATTGCCCTAGTGAAGAAAGGATGACTTTGAGGAGAAAAGAGATGATAGCTGACAGACCCTGCACCAGCACTCTCTCCAAATATGGTCACACTTTTAAAGTTACCGCCAAAGCCTGCTATGTTGTCACGGACCCACTGAAGTGCCAACCGTTGATCAAACAATCCAACATTTCCTGGTGCTTCTGAATTTCCTGGCAAAGCCAAGAATCCCAAGGGCCCCAACCTGTAATTCATTGAAACAACAATGACTCTTTCAACTCGGGCTAGAAATTTGCCATCATATACATTCAATGAGGATGTCCCAGAGTGGAAGCCACCTCCATAGATCCATACCATAACTGATGCATTTTTAGGCTTGGGTAAAGGAACCCATACATTAAGGTAGAGACAGTCTTCACTGAGATTTGTCTTTGGGTTCCACATCTCTGATCCTGCAAATCCTGGAAAAGTATTATCGAAGTTCTGAAAGCAAGAGTTTGCATGCTTGGTGGCATCCCAGTTCCCTTTCCATTCTTTCCGAGGCTGTGGCTTTTTGAACCGGAGTTGACCAATAGGTGGTGCTCCATAAGGAATCCCAAGGAAGGCAGTTACTGTTCCACCAAGCACAGACAAGTTAATTCCTTTGACCTTTCCATTCTTAGTGGCAACTACGGTGTCCTCACTAGGGGACACCATTTCAGCGAACATACAGAGCAGGAGAAAACACATGAAAATTCTCATGTTGTTGCATGCCACATTAATGTGCACCATGAATTCTGAAATGAAAGAAAAGGACAATTTTAATTAGGCTCTTCATAGGCAGTAATGCAAGGAGCTGTAGCATTTAGAAAATTGATGCCATGATCCCTTCAAACATCAACAATATACCAAGCACACCCAGGGGAGAACTAGGGAAAACAGTAGCAACTTTGTGGGGAGGGGGGATTCTAGTAAAATGCCCCAGGAATGCCATACACTCAATCATGGAATGGGCATTGCACACTTGGTTGTGCTGATGAACTCCTTGATTCTGATGTGTGTCCTTTGTTTCACCTGTTGTGGTCAGCAGGTCTCTGGGATTTATGGCCTAGCAGGTGAGGGAGGGATGACGACACGGCCAAAGAGGAAGTGGTAGGCATACTTCTTTACTGTGTGCTGCACTAAGAAATTCAAAGGCCTTTATACCACACCTGTACTGGATATGGCAACACTATGAGATTGCTGCGGATTCTTCCTCTAAAAAAATCAGCAGATGACTTTCTTTCTCAAGCACGTGAGGGAAATATGAATAATTTTGTTAAACAGCCAAGAAGAGGTCATCACCTATTCATTAAGGATGGTCACTTACATACTAGCAAAACAGGGGAAAGAGAAGGAACAAAGATTGAGTATACTAATGTGTAGGTATAGAAAGGAATTTAGAAATAATTTAAATGGAAATGTAATATGTCTCATCCTATTGTGGAAGGCTTTTGCCAGGTGTCCACTGTGCTTATTCAGTCTGCTGTCCAGATGTCAACTGGAAAATTCAGGGCCCTGCTTCCTCACCTTATGATTTCTTGCCTTGAAACCAGGCTTGATCCAGACAGCTCTTTAGATCAAGGTGTCTTCTGTAAAGTAGGACTTGTGAGAGGCAATGCTGGGAAACTCATTTCATTTGAAGCAATGTCAAAACAATTGACTATTTGACCCAACAGTCAAAAGTACACTGAAATAGGTTTCTGTTTTCTGTCTCTTCAAATTGACTTAATTATATACATAATTTGGAGTCAAGAACTGTAACTCTCTAGTGTAATTTGTGCAAAGTAGACAAAAATTTTGTACACATTCTACACTTTAAAAATATACAAATCATGAACCATTTTTAAAATGGAAGTCTACATGTGGCTTCACTTCTGTCAGATCAGGTTGGCACCAGGGAAAATAGACAGGATAGAATTCATGGAACTGAATCAAGACCCCCCCCCCCATTCCACCCATATGATTTTTCACTGCCTATTGGATTCCTCACAAATCCTTAAGCAAAATATATTATTACCTTACCTTCATTGTTTGCTTATGTTTGCCAATTATTTTCCAATTTTTTGCAAGTTCCTTGAAGGAAGCTTATCAGAGGTTCCTCAGTGGGAAAGTCAGTGGTAGAAAACTTTCCCTGAAAACTGTTCTGTCACCATGCATCTCCCATGGCATGTGAAGCCATAGGACAATTTTAGGTTTCTATTAGAATTTTGTTTCAGCTTGAGAGGAAATGATGGTGAGGTCCAAGAATCACAAATGTAGGCTAGGCCTAACTAACCAAGCAGATGCAAAGCCCAAACCAGATACAGCCTTCTGGTAGAGACTGAGATTTAATAATGGGGTGGGGGAAACTTCCAATAACCAGTTACAATTATTCATTCCCAGCAAGTGATTGGTCTATAGGCTATCACATCAGCTACATTTCCCAGAATCCTTTACCACCTATATGGGTACCATGTTAGATATTGAGGTGTTCAGACAAATCAATATGGAAAGAGTTTCAAGAACGTTGCTAGATTTGCAAGATTTGGGGAGAAAATCATCAATCTGAGCTAGTGTTTTGTTTTCTAGGGATATCCCTGCTTCTACATAAATATAACAGTATAATTCAGAGAAAGATGATTATGACATGTATAGAATGTTGTATACCGCTATAGGGTAACCTAAGAAATTGTTATCCATTTTGTTATATGGGGATTTCATGGGGAAGGGAAGGAAGAGAAAAATAATATTTTAGCTTTGATTGAAGTTTACACCAAATGTGTTGCTAGAATCTGTTATCAGTGTGTGTGAGAGAGAGATCTCTATTGATCATAGTTACAGTAGTTTTTCACAGTTTGTTGGAAATCAGCTGTTTAATAATTGTTTGGGATTCAGATATTGAAGTTTACTTCAGTGACGACACAGAGACAACCTTCCAAATGATATAGCCGAAACTTGGGTATTCTTGCTAATTTCTCCTTGGAGAAGGAAGAAAGATATGAAAAGGGAAAGGATTCTGTGTCCTCATTACTGTCATTTCAAACAGTCTGTTCTCGATTATTGAGTAGCACTTCTATCCTTAAAAGGAGCGGAGTTAATTTCTGTGGAAAATACAGCTGTGCAGCTCATTTAGGGCCGTTTTGCTTGTTGCCTGCTTAGAGCTGAAAGCTATGAGTAGAAAATAGGAACATTTTTGCTTGAAGTGCTTCCTAAGTATGTGAGAGCATCAAAGGAACTGAAGGACAGAGAGGGATTATCAGAGACAATATTTCACAGATTTAGTTGAATGCAAGAGCAAATAAAAAGCCATAGCACATGAGAGGAGTGCTGAGGGAAAGGATTTAAAGCAATAGTAGAATTTATGTAAAGCTTCTACATAAAGAACTGTAGAGCATTACCTAGCATTAATCTAGCCTTAAACTTTACTCACCTAAGATCTTACGTGAACCTGCAGACCGGTGAACTTTATGCTTACCAGGTGTTTTCTGTGATTCCAAAACTGCTCTGTGGTACACTGTAAAAATTGGTGCTCTGCTGAAAATTTCTCCCACATTTCCCAAACCTTTCTTTTTCAAACTGATAGAAAAGATATCACCTTTGAAGAGAAACTTCAGAGAAATCCTTATGTCCCAACATTGAGGGAGTAAAATGGAGAACTCTTTCATGAAGGAGGAAAGACTTTCAGGGAATTGGAGGATAGATTTTGGCACAGCACTGGCTCACACTCTTCCCTGAGCTGGAGGTAACACTGCCCTGTCTTACCTCATGCCCCCACAGGCCTTGCAGGGAAGGAGTGATTTTGTCACCATCTACAATCACTCCTCAGAAATTAACCATTTGAAAGACCCTTGGAAAGGGGCTGAACCCTGAAGAATGGTGACTAGAGCTGAGCCAAGATTTCTCAGAAGGTTTTCCTCTTGCAGAATTGTCCTTGAGATGTTTCTTTATTCCCTACCTGTCTCTATCCCAAAATAAAAAGCTGCCCTTGCAGAATTTTCTTTGCCATTATGTTTTGAGGAGGCTGCATTTCTTCCCACACTCCAGGCAATGACCAGAAAGGATGCTAGATGTGGCCTAATGTGGAGGATAGAGAGGAGAGGAGAGGAGAGGAGAGGAGAGGAGAGGAGAGAAGAGAAGAGAAGAGAAGAGAAGAGAAGAGAAGAGAAGAGAAGAGAAGAGAAGAGTGCCTTACAAATAGCAAAGAAAGAAGCTGTGCTACAACCATTGCTCATAGTGAACCCTGGAAAAGTTCAGTGAAATATTCTCCCAAATTCTCTGTCCACAATTAATGTAGAGAACTTCAAAAGGTCATGTGAAAACAACTCTAATAAAAATGCTTGCACAAAGTGTGGTGTGGACACGGCATGGGATCAAAACTGATCTACACCAAACATCTATTGGTAGAGAGCAAAAGAACAGAACCTAAAATCAGTCCTACTGCACCCCGAAATCATATGCTTGGTGTTTGAAAGGTTGCAGAATCAAGTATTCATCTGACAGAGGAAAATGCTAAAATGGTGCCTGAGAAGACTTCTGCATCACTGGACGCAGAGGTGTCACCTCATGCACCAGCATCATGCTATTTTTACATGTGTACAAGTGCAACATGCCATGTGTGAAAGTTTGTTTGATATGTTTAGAGTGGCCATGAAGGTTGTTATAAGCAGGCCTGCCATGGTATGTCTCACTAACTGCCTGGGCTATGCCCTAAATCTTTTGAGCTGCCGGTCACATCATCTGTCTTAATAAAAGGCTGCCTTTATGCTCTGAGTAACATAAAGACAACATCCTTCTGCTCCATAGGAAACACGACCACCTTTTCTCCAACAATTTCCTCATGGTTTTTCTTTTTTCCTTCTTTCTTTCTACCTGCCTAGTGTTAGGAACTTGTTTGCTGTGAACATTTAAAGATGGAGAGGTAAGGCTGAGATCCCTATGAAACTCCGGTATTTCATACAGGGTCTCTTTTTATTGCCCTTAACCAGAATTTTTCTCCCTCCACCTCTAATTATGCCTTATATATCTAGGCAGTCAATTATCCCAAAAAGACAGTTAGGACTATATAATGCCATGTTTGAAGTGCTGGAGAGGCTGTGTGCCGAGTGCTTTATAGTTCTGGTAGCAGGCACTGAGATTTTGAATAGGTGCTATAGTTTTAAAACTATGGCAACACCCTCATGTTATGAAGTTGATCAAGATTTGTACAAACCTCCCATCCCACTGATTCCCCCAAATAACTCTGAGGTTTACTGTAGCTGAAAGGGGACACCTGGCTTGGAGAATTCTCTGCCTCCTCCTTCCATGGCTGTTCTCTCTGTCTTCTATGCAGGTCTTGGTTTTCCTTTTCTTATTCCATCAAAAGCAAGACCTGAGGAATGCTTAGGAAGGGACTGTGGCAGGTAAGGGATATTCTGCTCTATATTTGATTTTTTGGAATCAGACAAGAAGATTTGTTTTTCGTTTGTTTCTCATCCAACTCTTCGGGAAGCATGGCTGTATAGTGGAATCATCTGGAATCATATGATTCCAGATGGTGAGGCTTTTATGGCACCGTGGCTGACCCTCACTCACGGAAGTTCATTGGCAGAGGAAGCCTCATGATCTCCTGCTGCACATGGCCCTCTGGTGTTTTCCTACCATTGTTTTCTTTTTCCTTCATACAGAAAATCTGTTGGCAGAAAAGATAAGACAGCTGCAGGATCCCTTCTGATTACTAATGGTATGAATTATCTATCTGGAAGCATCCAGAAAAACAGGAAGAAACCAGGACCAGTTCTCTCTGTCAGCTGCCATTATCCACCAATGGAATGATGCATTTCAATATATGGTTTCATCCACACCATTCTCCTTTACTGAACTGGGCATTCCTTCAGCTCTATGGGCATGTTTTAACATTTCTGTTTTGCTTCCTTTGCATGGACTCTTGTTTTAGTTTCATTTGGTTCATGCACAGAACTATTTTCTGCATAGTGGAATCTTTGACTGAAAGTTATAGGGAGGGCAAGACAAGGTGGATTGCTCTTTAGAAGGAAGAGGGAAGGGAAAGGTAGCAGAACATAAAAGAAGAAAACCAATTCCTCTGTGAGGAATTGCTGGGGGAAGGAAAAAATAGTAGTGGCTTTGAGTGATAACTGAACATGTGTAACCTGAATGAAGGTTTCTTGTGACATGTGTGGTCAGTGCTTATTCAATGAAAAGAAGACTTTGAGACTAATCTGTGAGGATTATGCTCTATTACTACAGTAGAAGTGGAAGGAAGTTGTAATTGCTTAGTGGTGAGAGAAGAAGAAATCTGCATATGCTTAGAGGCACACTTTTTTCAGTAGTTTTGGTTAACTGCTGGCATTTAAATCCATTCTAGTAACTGTTTTGTGGATGTGTTGCCCAGAGGCAAAGATATGTTTAGATCTGAAAGCAATAAGCACACCAGTGTGGAAAGAAAAGAAATTTATTTAAACAGGATGTTTTGCTTGTTATTTAAAACCAGCAAGAATACAGCACAGAATATGCCTATGATTCCCCTTCTGCTCTGGGGGACCCCAAAATGAACAATTGCAGGCAGACTCCTTTGGTCAGTCTGCACAGTACGGTCCTAAGTTCAGTCTGGATTGAGGTTCAGGAAAGAGTAGAGTTCCCACAACTTTTACAGACATATCTATATCTAGTGCTGATTATTGCTGAGAGTAGAGATGATAAATTGTCAACACACGGTCAGACAGCCCAGGTCAACTGATATGAATATCTAACACATGTCAAAAATGAAGATTACTCTTCATCCTCTCCAAACTCTCATGTCAAGTTGTAATTCAAGGAATGCAGCAGGCTGGGAACAGAATTACATTGATTTAGCTTAATGGAAAATTATCCTTTATATCCACAATCTAGCATAGCAAGTTCAACCAAAGTAGCAAAAGCTCAGCCTTTGTCCAGCACTGGGCATAAGATGGAGGAACTGCGGTGCACCACTGGCTCCTTGGAATCACAATAGTCTTCTGCTTGACCACTACACTGGGCTAGGTATATTCACACAGAAAGAGGGTGTGTGGGGTGTGTGTGTGCATGTGTGTGTGGTTATTTTCTTAATTTGTCATATTTATATTCCACCTTTCCTCCAATGAGTGCAAAGTGACATCCAAGTTCTGTCTCCTGTGCATTTGATCCTTACAGCACGCCTTTGTGGTGGGTTAGGCTGAGAGGCAGTGATTGGCACAAAACCACCAGAATTGTCATCTTATACATGCTTAGACAGAAAAAGTCCCCACAGTCCTAGTAGGAGCTTTTTCTGTCTAAACATGCATAGGACTGCATCCCCAGTTAACTTCATGGCCTGAGTCTCCTGAATCCTAATCGACTACCTAACCACTGCACCGGTGTGACAACTTGTGACCTTTCAGATGGTTTGGTTTACAACTTCCATCAAGTCTCACCATGGGATGTGATGCCTCAGGCTAATGGAAGTCACAGGCCAAAATATCTAGACTAACTACAAGCTGTCCAATTTTGATATATATTGGAAGTGGTGTATGTACATAATATACCTTCCAGTTTTGAAGAAAATGCTCACAGCATCTCCCTCAAAGTACTGTATATACAGGGATAGGCTCAGTGGCAGAGCATCTTCCTTTCAAGCCAGCTGCCCAAGTTTCATCGCATCTCTGATTAAAAGGATCAGGTATCAGGTGCCCTGCCTGATCTCTGCCTATAGACCTGAACAGCTGCTGCCATTATGTATACACAGAAAGAATAATCTGGTATAAGGCCACTCTCTGTGATCTTAAATGCAGTGCTATAGTATCTTAAAAAAACAAAAAAACTTCACGAGGTTCAGCTAAAAAAAGAAAAGCTAAGAAGGTCAATAGGTATACTATGTGATGTGGTTCTCCAGAATGATTACTTGTCTACTTTAAACTCAGCATGCCCAGGAAAGGTTTAAATCCCAGAGCCGACGTGTGGCCACAGAAAAAGCTCTTAAAAAGAAGTAACAGCTTGGAAGGCCCATTGTGGGATGGATTCAAAACTAAATTTTATGAAAGTTTTGTATGAGTTAAATGTGCTATCTCCTACTGACTCTGGCAATGTTATTCATCCCACCCCCCCAAAAAAAGCATTATTTTGGCATATCTTTAAATAGCACACCTGTTTAAAGCAAGACATAATTCACTACTCAGTGTTCCATCTCTGCATGCATGCATTTAGTTACAGTGGAAAAACCTTTAAAAATATACATTTAGGAAAATGAAAGATATTTCGATCAGCATCAGTAAAGCTTGTAGGGTGGGAAGTCATTTATTACCTGAAAAACAAAAGGCTCAGAACAATTTCATACCTATACATGTGTAAATGCATTAAGTTTCACAGGGTTTACTCCCAGGTAAGTGCATATTAGTTTAGAACTGCTGCATGCATTCGGGATCATCCCCACTTGTTTTCCGTATAAGCAAAATATAAAGGAGAGGAAAAGGTGAATGTTGTATACTAACAGCACAGACCTCTGCATGCTCATTCAAAAGTAAACTCCCATAAGTTTAAAGAGACTTGTGTAGACAGACATGTAGCCTGAGCCAGATATCCAAGGGGGGGGAGGAGAATTTAGGAGTTGGAAAACATCTTTTCAACATGTGTGTCATTAACTCATTGAAGAAGTAGAAGGGTGAACAGGTTGGAAATGCAGGTCACAGCACTTCCACAACTGCAAAGCTTGAGAAGATCACTCTTATCAATATACCCCAACAACTAAAACCCACTGAGCTTATTGGGTTTACTGCCGCACAAGGGTGTGGAAGACTCTATCTCCCACTATACTAGAACACTGTGACATATACTTTAGGCTTATACATTTCAGTGTTGTGCAAAAGCACACAATAACGGGTTGGCTTGCACTCAATTTCAGCTATGAAATAGATACATGGCAACAATTCATAACATCGCACGGGTCATAGCTATCCCTCTTATGGTGTGTGAGTTGACTTTAATTTTCCATCTGGGAAGGAGTTAAGGTTAAATCATGCATGAAGCCAAACATTTTTGTATCTTGGAGCAAATTTTCCATAAACTTGTCTGAAGTTTTCTATAATATGGTCCAAAAAGCCAGTTATCAGCCCAATAGTAGCAGTTGCTTGACATACAATATTTAAATCTGTCCCTAAACAGACACTGGTCAATATAACACAGATCAAAGCAAATAAACCTCACTTTATTACTTCTAAAATAAAAGAGGTCAAAGAATTCCTTTAGGCTGTTACCAAGACACAGATATATTGTCAGAAAGATTTTCTTTTTTAAAACAAGCACTTGTTTTAGTTTTACCCCATGATAGCTAAGCAGTGCATACATTAGTATTCTCATTCAGTGAAGCAGTACAATTCATTTCGTTGATTCTTTCCTCTTCTTGCAGATTCTTAGGCAGCCAAGAAATCTGTATGCAAGCCTATGTAATCTTTATTTAAATTTAGAAGATGGCTGAATTAATAAATGATTTTTTTAGTTCAGTTTAATTTACTTAGCCTGGAATCCATTGAATAATAGTATGGCTCGATACACATGCCTGCTTACTTGTTCCATCAGCTCCATTTGCGGAATAGACTTCATAATCCCAGCAGAGCAACAAATGGACACAGCATAACACTCTAGTAGACTGCAATTCCCATGCAAATCGAGCTTAGCTATAACTTCTGCTGATAGAGATCAACGTAAACAGAAAAACTCTTACCCCAGTTCGTATTACAGAGATGTCAACTTGTGGTGCGTGTTCTTTTAAGAACAAGTTCTTTTATACTTCAGCAAAGCACAGTGTTCAGCTGCTTCCTTAAAGCTTGCAAATTGGACCGTGCTGACATTATAATCAACTGTTTAAAACAAAGCTCGCGAGACTTGGCAACAGCAATTTGATCTGAAGGCAGGCAGCCTTTATATCTGACATCTGTTCAAAGTTGTTGAAAGCCTTCAGAGTTAGCAGAGAATTTGAACATTCCAACTTTTATGTGATTTCTCAAAAAGGCAGAAATGAAAGATGCATATGTTGGTTTCAGTCTATTCAAGGTCTTCAATACAGAAGCAAGTGCAGAAAAGAAGCCCTGCACTTTTTCTCTCTCATTTTTTTTTTTCCTTTTTAATAGAGAGGGAAATAGAAAACACTCTATTATATCACTGGTCATCAAGGGTTTCGGTGTTATTTGACATCACTGTTTTCTTTTACCCTTTTGTATGTATGTCTTTTAAAAATGAGAGAAAATAAAGCAGTGTGTGTTTGAGAGAGAGAGAGAAAGAGAGAGGAAAACCGAAATTGTTCATTTGTTGCAAATAAAAGCAGTTGTAAATACTGAAAAACTCTGTGTTTTGTGGAACAAATTGCAATATTTGCTTTTATGAAATACCCTCAGATCTTCTTGCTATGGAATTTTAAATTTTATTTTATTTTTGACATTCTGGTTCATTTAAAATATCCCATGAAGATTTTATGCAGATGCTTTCTAACTATAACATGGTGATATTGTTGATGATATCATCAACCACCTATGGGTGGATCCAACCATATCCAGTGACAAGGCTGCACAATACCTTTGCCTCTAAGCCAGTTTCCTTCTAGGATTCCTCTGATAGCATAGTCTCTAATTATACCTGGTCAACCTATGCAGTGATGGCATCAAGGATTCCATAGTTGCTTTTTGTGAAACCTTCTACTTTAAAGGAGTTGCTGCTTTTGTCCATCCAGCATCACACCATATATGGCGACTTAGCTTTTACAGTGTTTAAAGTTCACAACGTAAGTGGTTGGAACAAAAGTGGTGGAAGATTCATGACAAATAGGAGAATCTAGATCAGAGCTCATGTTAAAGCCTCTTCCATGACAATGATGGCGACAAATGATGCCACTGCATGAGCTGTTAGATGGTATTTACATCTTTTCTCACAAGATGGAGTGGAGGAATGCTGTGACCTATGTATGAGGTTCAGCTTTAAATGCATCAGTTAGTCCTTGGACAGTCCAACTCTGGCTGCTTTAAAGCAGGAGCCAAGTGAGTGTTGAGAGTGGTAACTGCTTCCTAGCTCCAGATTTTCAGGGGAAAATGGATTATGTACAAGCATTTCAATGTGGTTCTCAGCCCAGACCTTGCTATGTTCTTCAATACCATTGAGCAAGGTATCTCAGGGTTATGGAGGCTTTGGTTCTTTCTGGAAGGCTTGCTCCTGAAGGTGGTGCTGAAAGACATCTGTCCAGTGCCTTGGCTCTTGGCCCATGGCAGATGCAGGCAACATGCAACCTAAAGGCCACATCTGATGCCTGACATCCCTCCACAAACTCATCAAGACAGCAATCAGGGAAAATATGACTCATTGTTTGCAAGTTAATGTTTGGCCCTTTTGGCACTTCATAGACATTGTGGACAATTTTTATTGTATTTTTAGGCACCTATAAAGGAAGGTGTGTGCAACCTGCAGGAGGGATTTGAAGGCAGAATCTCTCTGCATACCTCTCAGAAGTTGCCTCCTTCTGGCCTATGTTGCCTGCAGGGTTCTGTCTTTTCCCTGGGAGTATTCTGAAGGATTGTTTCCTTTCATTTCAGCCTGCCCATCTGATCATATAATCAGTGGAAGTCCAAAGCACTTAGTCAGAACTACAAGAGCCCCTTCTCAGCCCCTGAGACCTGACTCACCTCTCAATAAAGTACTTACAGCACCTGATAAACATACTAGTTTTGGAGAACATGTTAAGCAGGTAATTTTATCTTGCTGTTTGTAATATGCCTGGTTTTTTTTTTTTTTTTGCATATTTTGCTTGCTGTTGCAAATGTTTTTAAATACTCCCCTGCTATTTTCATGTTAAGTGTTTTCCATTTTAAATTGTAACAATGTTTTTTTAACTTTTGCATTTATGAATCCTGTGGCTGAACCACCATGAGGTCCCAGGAGAAAATATTTATGTAAAGATTTCAATTAAATGAACACAAAAGCAAATATGATACAAGGGTGTTGGATCAAGTCTTATTTATTTATTTTAGGATTTCTGTCTGGCACTGCAAATGCAGTCACTTATCAAGGCCCCAGTTATATAGGTTCCTCTCATAGGCTTACCTTTGAAAATCTTATGTTATTAACAAAACATTCAAACCTAAGTTATGCCTTTGGCCTGATCTACTCGTAAGTGTTGCAAAACTCCAGATAAAGCCTTAAATAAAAGATATGCTTTTGCTTGTCCTTTTATTATAAAATCAGGCAGCGGTGCCCTTACTCCTCTCCCTAGAAGGGATGACAACTTTTCACCCAGCTCCACATGCTTGGGAAAGCAGATAGGACCAGAGTCTTCAGAATTCTGTCCATACTCTCCCCTCCCCCCCCCGCCCAAGACTACAAGATACTTTGTATCAATAGGTGAGGCCCCTTGATCCGTTCAGGAATGCGTGTGCATGCTTTCAATCTGTGGTGGTGCATTCCACAGCTACTGTGCAATTGCAAAGCAAAGTATCCAGCTAGCTCTTTGGCTGCGAGCAGCAGAACTGAATAGATTCTCTTTTGTCCTAATGAAATCACCTTCCCCTGAATGTCAAAACCCACACCTGGGATCAGTTATGATTCATATCACTCAACTATTTGTACAACCAATAACCACTCAATCATACTATCTCACTGTAATATTTTGCAACATCCTTTCTGATGTCAGCCGTACATTGTTCTGTTTGTACTTGTATTGTTCTCTGTAAATGTGCCCATTCATCCTTCATCATTGCCCTAAAACTATGTATGTGACCCACAACCTATAAAACGCTATGTATATGCCCAGGAAGCTTGTAGTCAGTTTGCTGTGCTGATTACGTAACAGCACTGTTGTTTCTGGGGTGTTCTTCAAATAAACTGCAGAAACTGAATGTAGCATCTTCCATTTGAATCTGAAAGTATATTCTTCTGGTTCTGCAATTCAAAGATTTCCTGACATAGGCAAAGTCAGCTTGACCTGGCTGATTGATTGGAAAAATCAAATGTAAATTACATTTTTGATCCTGCACTCCCTGCTTCAATGTTTCTGATTGAGATACTGTTTCATTCCATCCCAAAACTTCTATTTGTTCCATTTAGTGTGCATGGGTGAGTGGGTGGGTGGGTGTGGGGGACATTACAGGTGTCTCTACTGTACTTTGTAGTACAAAGGGTTCTTTCAAATACAGGAACTGGAGTTTGACTGGGGAAACTGGATCGTGGAAGGAGTTAAAAACTGTCCTGTCCATTTGTTGATATGTGGCATCGAGAGGTTTCCAACCTATGGTAACACAATGAGTAAGCCCTCCAAAATATCCTATCCACAACAGCTCCATTCAGCTCATCCAAGTTCAGGACTGTGGCTTCATTTATAGAATCCCTCCATCTGATGTTTTCCCTTCCCTTTTTGTCTTCCACCTTCAGCCTTCCCTAACATGATCATCTTGCCTTCTTGTGATGAGTCCAAAGCACAACAGCTTCAGTTTTGCCATTTTTGCCTCTAGGGAAAGGCCCAAACCCATTCAAGCCCATCCACATCTGTTGCACTCATTTTATTTAAAAATATAAATTATCCTGCCCATGAGTGTCTTCTCTCACATCTAGTTTAGCACCCATTATCCGCTTGTCTGGAAAGCAAATATTAGAAAGCTGCTGCAAGATTCTAGCACTTGTTCTCTTAAAAATATCCAATAGTATTGCGTCTGGAATTCCTTTCCCCATAGCATATCAGATTGATCAAACTGGAATTTGTATGTATATTCAAGACGGGAGAACAAATAGCAGGAAGAAGGAATGGCATAAAAAATTCAGAATTTGGACATTTATCCTGGACAGCATCCAATGCCGCCTATGTGCAACCGGGACCTGCTCCTAGTACAACAGAAGCTTAATTATTCCTGGAACTCCCTGAAACCATTAAAAACACTGGTTTCTGGAAGGGTGGAAATCAGTGGAGCTGTACTGACCAGTTCTGTTCCAGAAATTGGCATTTCTGGCTTTGCTTTTAGGATCATTAACTCCCTGCTGTGCAAGCTATGGTCCCAGGAGTGGAACAAAACCAGCAGTGGTGGAGTTACCGTACAAGAGGGTGCTTTGAGTTGGCCAGTTTTGACACAGTATTCAGAACAACTTAAAAATGACATGTGAATATTTGCAATGTGGGTTTTGTAATTGTTTTAATGACACACATGCATGTCACATTTAAATCTAGATATGGTGGTACATTCAATTGCCCACCTCCTTTTCCTTCACAGACAAAACAAGTTGTTTCTGTTGGTTGGTTGGAGGTTTCTTCATGGTGTTTCATAAATGAAATTATAAGAGGGACATGGGAAACCATAGTATAGTTTAGATGTCCAACTCTGAGGTCAGAAAGAGCAACCTGACCTTGGGGCAGAGAATCAGAGTTCAGGTCTCCTCCCTTCATGGCTGACACAGGAAGAGCTACACCAGCTGCTCTCTGGAAAGGGTCTAGGAAGTGACCTTGGAGACGGTAAAGGGGAAATTTAGAAAACCAGGCATGGAGAAAAGAGTGGCCATGTTACAAGATGTCCTGAAGGCGCTGCCACCTCCATTTATTCCCCACTGAGACCCTTGAAGACCCATGTCCGGGGAAAGTGCAGAGTGGGAGCAAAATCTTCCCTTCCACTCCAGATGAATGAACATGCGCCTCCAGTTCAAAGGTTCACATTTATCACATTTAATAATCTCAGGAGAGTCTGCAACAAACATTGTTGGGTGAGTGATCTGATCTGCATGTACAATCGAATCATGATATATTTCATAAAAGTGGCATATTTTCAGTTTGATTTTGTTTATTCCAGTTGGCAAGTCATTTTTTCTGCCATAACTGTTTGCCGCAGCTTCATGTGTGAGTGAGCAATTGCCTTGCAAGTTGCCATCAGCACAGACCCCTGAGATGCCACTTCTTCTTCCCATAGTGTGAATAGAGCCAACGCTGATTAAGACAGTTCCAAAGCTGTAATACCAGCTTATTGAACTGTTTGTGTTTGCTCATCTTGCCAGTTGCACTGGGTGCTGTAGCAGTTGGTGTGATAAGTTTTACAAATTCTGTGGCCATGTCTGACATGGTTGGAGAGATGACCCTGAGTGACGGCAGGATCGGCGAATAATTATTTTAATCTCTCTTCAAGCCTGAGACTCCGCTTCTTGAAACCTAGTAAATAGAGGGGACCTGTGAATTGGGTTTACACAAAGCTTTTGACAAGGCTTTGTGTTGAGATCCATCTTTTTCATAAGGTCTTTGCCTCTGGAAAATGTTGCCAATGCCACGAACTAGTGAAAAGTTTGTGCTTAAACATTTCTTGCCTCTAGCTGAGTCTTTAAGTATATTTTGTTTGCTGCTCTCGATGCATCTTTAGTGCATTTAAAAACTCTCCAGTGAGCAGTTTAACACTTCCATGCTCCCATGAATGCAAATGACGCTGTAGATAACATTTTACCTGAATAAAGTAGTAAATTTAAATGCTTGGAAAGGGAGATTGGAATTCTCAGTTGGGACTAAGCTGCAATTATTACTTGTTCCTTTGAGCCCAGTAGTGCTGAGAATAGTGAAATGTAAGTTTAGAGCAACTAAAGATAAGAAACCATGCTAAAGGCACAACCCTATGTATACTTAGGTGGAAAAAGTCCTATGACTCCCAACCTTACCCAGTCTGGGAAGTCTGAAGTTCTCGGGCTTTTTCTGCCAAAATAAGCATAAGATTGTGATGAAATGTCCTCCATGCTCAGTTAGTGTGAGCTTCCAAACATGGACGCTTTCATGCATCCAGTGAAGGGCACAAGGCACAGCGATGCTGATTTCCACTGCCTTATGCCCTGTGCCCTACATTTCACCTAAAGGACTGGTTTTGGCTTGAGTGCTATTCAGATATGGCATAAATTGCAAGTCTCCTCCCCACCCCCATCACCTGGTCTCTCCCTTTACTCTCTGGCACATGTATTACTTAAGAACAGCATTGGTTGTATGCCAGATTATACAAGAAGAGGCACCCAGGACATGGGGTGTGTTGGGCAGGCCAGAGTTCTGGAGTGACCTAATGGGGTGATTTACATGCAAAAAGAAAATGAATTAATTTGTTGATACAATCTGCACTACAATCAGAACAAGCTCCAGGATGGAATTCTGGAGAACTTCAGCAAGGTCGAGCTTCATGGATCTGCACATCCCCAGTATTGTTGAGCTCTTTGTACCATATAGAGTCCTGGAAGAGAGCATCACTGCCTAGCAGAAAGCCTAACTGAAGCACTTCTGCCAGAAGTCAAAGATGCAGTGGTGCCTCAGTCACCAGTGACTCAGTTCACAACCAAATCAGGTCACAAACAGAAAATTCAGAAAAAATTTGCCACAGGTCATAAACTCTGCATTGGGTGACGATTGTGATCATGCCCATCTTCCCTGCATGAGCATGATGGTGGTCATGCTTGGGGTGGGGAGATGGCCCCGATCATGGTCACACTCTTGCAGGGAAGATGGGTGTGATCGTGTTCATGCTC
Source organism: Varanus komodoensis (assembly GCF_004798865.1). Classification (NCBI taxonomy): domain Eukaryota; kingdom Metazoa; phylum Chordata; class Lepidosauria; order Squamata; family Varanidae; genus Varanus; species Varanus komodoensis. The sequence goes on along the minus strand of NW_025335727.1, from coordinate 10,822,701 downwards.
GGGGGAGGTGGGGAGATGGCTGCAATTGCAGTCACGCAAGGGGGAGAGATGGCCATGATCGTGCCTGGGGGCAGGGAGATGGCTGTGATTGCACCCATTTTCCCTACCTGAGTGCAACTGTGATCATGCCCATCCATGGCCATGATCACAGTCACGCTTGTGCAGGGAAGATGGGCGCAATCGCAGTCATGCTCGGGTGGGGGAGATGGCCGAGATCTTTGTTGTTCCTTGTTACTTTGGTGTTCTTTGTCACTTTGTTACAAATTTTTGTGATTAAAAAAATGGTTACAGAACGGATTCACATTATTTACATTGAACCTTATGAGGAAATTTGACTTGGGTCATGACTAATTTGGGTTGTGACCAGAGTCATGGAACAGATTAAGTTTGTGAGCCAAGGTACCACTGAATATTTCAATTCAAGTGTGTGAAATGCATAAATAAGAACAAATTCTCATGCAACCCTAAAAAAAAAATAAATTATTTCGGTGAACAAACAATGGAATTAAAGACATCTGATTTAGATGCAGTATGTAACAAAATTTATACATCCCTAGTTAGAATGAAAGACTTTATTGAAAATCTTACTTGTACATGTATATACAGATTCAATTCGTATGGTTTGAATCCAGTCTTAAATATGCTTAAAGTGGAGTCCTTGAAATTGATGGGGCACATTAATCATTTGGCATATCAGTCTTGACTGAATCAAGTCCTCTTCAAATCAAAGATTATTCATTAAGCATGACCAAGTCTGGATCTGGTGCTAAATTCTGAAATTTCATCATTTCATGCTCTAGCATCAGTCTGTAAACTGGGTCCTTTTGAACCAATCTGTCAACAACAGGAACTTCAGTACTTTTCCCAGTTAATGGACTTCACACATAACTCAATTTTCATCTTCAAATTTTAAAAAGTAATTTCAAATTCCCCAATAAATTCCTCACAGTGAAGTGAGGGAAAAATCAATTTTCCTGTAAAACAATGCTTTCATATTATGAAAGATCACTATGCTTCCATAATCATTTTTAAATGGAATGATCTTAAACTATAAAACTGCTAAGACTTCTTTTTGTATCAGTACAATCATGCACAGCTGTAATTTTCTCTTTATTACTCTAATGATAGGTTGCTGTAATTTTTTTCTTCATTAGTAAAATTACAAGTATCTACTTCACAAAAAGTGTCAAAGAAACATGGCAAAAGAAATTGTTCATGTGCAAAGTATGCATTTCTTATTAATGCATTTTTCTTGGATATTTATTTCTCCTGTAATTTTGCAATTGGAGATGCATGTCCACCATGAAGAAGCTTTGGGATCATTCTCCAGAGTTCTAAAGTGCAGTAAGGTAAGCGTAGCAAATGAAGGCGACTTGACAGTACAAGCTACTTTCAGAGCAAAAGGCTCTGTCAGTATGTAAATATGCAAAGGGTGTTTGATCATGAAGATCTCATTATAAACATCTGTGCAGCATTTCCAGGAATAAGTCACAATTTCAACATAGTGCATAACTCATCATGGAACCATCTGCTTGTCAGAAGGGTGTGTTAGTGGGGAAATATGGTTAAATTATTCAAAATCCCATGGAGGGATGTGGTGGCGCAGTGGGTTAAACCGCTGAGCTGCTGGGCTGGTTGATCGAAAGGTCGGCATGTATACTTCTATACATATAGAATTTGTTCTTGCTTGCACTACAGAACATTATTGTTCACAAACAGTTAACTTTACAGATATCTAAAGACCACATAATCAATAATGCTGTAAGTGTGGAACAAATCACAGTTCAGGGTAAATGTGTGGGACATTTACCAAAAGTGAAGTAGATTTCAGAATGACCATATAATTTTCAGAAGATGATTTAGCCATGTTTGTACCAAATATCCACATTCATGCTTCAAACATAGTGCTGGAGAAGAGCTTTATGAATACCCTGGACTGAGAGAAATGTAAAAGCAGGTTCCAAAATGCCTCCTTGGATTCTGCCACCTGCCCTGAGGGATCCTTGGCATTTCTACCTTTTGGAAAGACTAAACTTTTAAGATTACTTGAGGTCTTACTAGCCCTGTCCTTTGGAATTGAAGCTGCAAATGCCCCTAGCAAGATGTTATGTGATGACCCCACATCATTCCCAGGATGCTGTATGGGAGCAGGAGGGCGGCTGCTGTCATCTGCAGGTTTATTTTGCAGAGCTGACCACCAGATTTTGAGGCTTGGTCCCTAAAGACTACTAAAGATCACCATTTATCCTGACTGTCCAAGTATAGCCTGTTACACTCAGAAGAAGACCATGATTGAATAGTTGTTGTTGGTATTATTATTATTATTATTATTATTATTATTATTATTAATAATAATAATAATTAATTAAAAGCTTTTATATGCCGTCCTATTATAAAAATAGCTCAGGACGACTTACAGTGCTTTAAAAACAATTTAAAGCAACAACTTCAAACAGACAAATTAGAACAGTAATAATGCATAAAACAATAAACAGTACATCACAAAACAAAAGAAGAGCGATTGAACATTAAAAGCTATTGATTTAAAATGCCATTTAAATAAAAAGGTTTTGACCTGGTGCTGGAAAGAGTATAAGCTCGGTGCCAGGCATACCTCTCAGGGAAGTACATTCCAGAGTCTGGGCGCCACAGCAGAGAAGGCCCTACTCCGAGTTGATGACCTTTTTACCTCTTTTAGAGAGGGTTCCCGGAGCAGGGGTTCTCCTGCAGATCTTGGGGGGTGTAAGGGCATATAAGGAAGGAGACATTACTTCAGGGAATCCTGGTCCCAAGCTGCTTAGGGCTTTATAGGTCAAAACCAGCACCTTGAATTGGGTCCGGACTTCAACTGGAAGCCAGTGGAGCTGGTAGAGGACCAGCATCATGTGAGAGTAAGAATGTGAGAATATGAAGGGTGATGATGTCTTGTTAGATGCCCTTCAACCCAGATCATCATCTTCATCATCAGGATTGGGGAAGGAAAACAGAGGAAATGGGAAAGGAGGGATAGAATTGGCTGTGAAATGCAAACTATTGGGTGACACCTACTGAAATTGTACTTGAAGGAATGCCATTTTATGACCTTAGTTTAAGGAATGGTTTCTCCTCTAAGACCATGAAAAGCTCAGGGAAGTATTAGGGGACTAGTAGGCTTGTCTTGAGTGGTGGATGCAAAAGTTGAGCGTACAATGTCCTCTTTGCAAATTCTAGAAGCAAATAGAAAAGGGTAACAGAGGCAAGTGAATGTTCCGTGTGTTTCTTTCGGACCAAGAGACTTCAGCAGAGCACTTCCCTCCTCTCTAGGCTTCTGGATTGGCTGATAGTGAACCTGTGAAGACTACTCTGGGGTAATTGGAGTTAAATATACATCTGCATACATCCAACATACTTGTACTTTGTCTTTCCACTCATACTTTCTCATACGTTGATGTATATATCAAATTGCAAGCTTGTCCCTCATCTTGAAAATTCATCTATTTGTACCTGTCCATTCTGCACTTTTTTGAAATGTAAGCATTTGTCCCAGTGATTAAAGTGTGCTTGTGCACATGCTATGAAATACACACATTTTTCATGTGCATTTTTGAGTTGAACACATGGTCCCTATGTATTTTTGGATGACACAAACCATGCTGAAGGCTCAGAAATGTACGAATTTCCACCAGGTTGCGTCTGGGCCCACATTCAGCCAGAAGAAGTGAATTCTGGTAAAGCACAAACTGAAGTGAATTTCTCACTCACTCTCAGCACCTTTCACCCACACATATCCAAACATGTCTTCATAGTGTTAAGGGCTAGACATTTGCTTTGTTAAGATTGTTTAAATTAAAGTCGCATTTCTCAAGAAGCTGAATTCTGCATCTACTCCCCCCACCCCCATTTTTTTGCTGTTTGCACTTCCTTGGAATTATAGGCCATCTGTTTCCTCAAATTGGTGCCATGAAGAAACACATTTTGGAACCTGCTTTTCGATCCATCCATGCACCTGTCTATAACTCAGGTACTTCTCATACTGCCATGACAACCATTTTGACACCTAATATGTGCCTTTCAGCACTGTACACCCACATGGACATCAGTGCCTGCCCAGACTGACAGATGCCCAGAGCTGGTATATCAAATTGTCACTGCATAATTCATATTGCATAATGCTACAATTCCAAATGGTGTCAAGAATTAGGAGGAGGTGAGGACTGTAGGATTTAGTCTGTTTGCAATAAAGATGTCCATACTCCTCCAGACTCTGGAAAAACTTAACAGCAGAAACCGCTTGTTGACTCATTGGCTTAAACCTGGCAGACATTAACACTGTCAAGTTGATAATTAATGTTGTCTCTGCCAATGTTAAAGGAAGGGAAGGCAAAGCTCTTCAGCACTAACAAAAATAGAATAGAATAATTCATACAGTTAACACAGGGTAGCTTAAAAGTAAACCTATACGGGTTGATCTTGGCAAACCTAAAATTGAAAGGCAGACAGAATTAAAAATATCAGAATCAAAGTCTTGTCATGTGCATCTCAGCTATTTGAAGAGCAAGTGCTTCTAGATATGCATCATTTACCTGAATTCAATTTTCCTTTAGATTGAGGTCATGGTATTATGGTATTTTGAAACATCTGCATTTATTTGCAATGCAGAGGGAGGCTGTAAACATAGAGGGGGACTTTAACTGCCATGGAATGCTGCCCTGTGAGACTCCCTGAAGCCCCCAGTCACTGTGAGAGATGTTGCCGCCACCGCCGCCACTTTTCTCTGCCTTTTCAGCTGCCACTGCTGGGTTGTGAGAGGACCTGGCTGGGTGGAGAAGACCTGGCCACCTCGCAACATGGACCTCTGGGAGGCAGAACAGGTGAGGGACTCCCAGTGGGGAATGTGTGGCTGGGCTGCTACTTCAGATAAGATGGGGGTGGTATTGGTGGGGAGTCCCTCTTCATTGTAACATCAGCCCTGTCCAGAGGAGATGCCAGGTGAGGAAAGGAGACACAAGCATGGCCTCTAAAATTGCTGTTTCCTTTCAAAACTTTACCTGGTCATTACTCTATCTATTCTTAAGGTCAGCCATTGTGAGTCATCAGTTATTATCTCAAACAAATGGAAGCCAATGGGTGTCCTGATTCAAACCTGATCAGCAGGACAAGGCCAATCACCCAGGGATCATTGAGAGTCCTGCACAGGTCAGAGACAAGGCAACCAGCAAGGGGAACATGGCACCACAGGGCCTCAGGCAGGGAAAATGGTGGACAGGAGTCCATAAGGTAGTCATTATATATTCAGTCCAGGGGAACTGAGCAGAGTAGCACAGCTTACATGATCCAGGGGCAAGAAGCATCAAGAAGGGCAATGCATCCTGGAGGTAGTCACAAAGAGGTAAGTCTAGCAGAGAGCTAGAAACCCTGCAGGAAGGTGGTCTGCAATGACCAAAAGAGGAAAGACATTATTTGCAGTAGCATTTCCATTTCCAGCTCTTAGGCAGAGATTGTCAACACCCTGCCCAGGACTCAGATTGATTGATTGATTGATTGATTGATTGCACTTCCATACAACTCCATAGCCTATAGGATGTCTGGGTGTTTTACAAATTAAAAAAACATATGAAACATATATACCCTAACTGTAATTAAAGTGCGATAAACAATAAAACCAATACAATAGCATTGGCAACCCACAGCAATCATAGTCAGGATAAACACGTGGCCCAGCAGCAGTAATCATAAAAACAGAATTAAAGTTAGCACTTATCCATTGAAATAATGGATAAGGAAATAATGGATATGGAATGTGCTCCCCAGAGAGGTCCGCCTGGTGCCGTCGTTATTTGTTTTTTGGTGCCAGGCTAAGACCTTTTTATTTAAAACTTATTTTAATTGTTAAATTATTGAATTAATTAGTATTTTAAAATTTGTAGCCGAGAATGCACCAGGGTTTTTTTAATGTTTATTTTAACTGTTATATTATTATTATTTATGTATGTTTTTATGTATTCTTTGTGAGTCGCCCCGAGGCTTTGTTGCGATGGGGGCGTCATAGAAATGTTGTAAATAAATAAATAAACAAATAGCTGGCAAATAAAAAGATTTTCAGTTAGTGCTGAAAAGAAAGCAAAGATGACACCAGGCATATGTCTCTGAGGAGTATGTTCCAAAAACAGGGTGCCACTACTGAAAAGGCCCTTCTCCTGGTAAGTTGCTGTTCTAAAAAGAGTCTCCTTTTGAGGAGTCCTTTTACTCTGCTACAGCCAAATAATTCTCTTGGGCTCTTCTGGTCTGCCTCTTTATTCTCCTAGGGACATGAGGCTTTTTTGGACTCCAAAGTAAATCCTTCTGTCCTTCCGTAGGTTAGGTCCTGGGTGGGAATGACTGATGGTTCAGGCTTCTCCAGGCTTCTGACAGGTCCTTACCCTCAGCACCTGCTGGAGGCTCTGGATCCCCCCAGCACAGGTATAACACTGAGCTATTTTGCCAGGAGTCTTGGCAGCAGCGCTGAGGATTCGATTCAAAAAGTGTATTGTACTAGCCAAAGGCCATGACAAACACATCAAATGAAACATATTCTAAGCTGAAGAATTTCAGCAATATACACAGAAATAAATTAAGATATACTACAAAGAGAAATTCATCTTTAAATTAACTCTGAATCTCCAATGCAGTTTATAGCAAAGTTGTCTAAATCTATTTTCCTGATCTTTTTTGCTGCCAAAGCAAACAAAGCAACTTTATGTGTCACATAACGATTGCTATCACTTAAAAGAAAAAGAACTATTTCTGCCAAGGCATTCCTGTATCCATATGATAGCCAGGGTTTCAAGAATCTCTCTTTGGAGTCCATAGATAGAGGACAGATTAGCATGTAATGAATGATGTCTTCAACTTGATGTAAACCACAAATCCATAATCTGTGTTCAAGAGGCACCTTGTTCTATCACCATCCCAAAACTATGGTTGGCATAACTTGAAATTGCAGCTCAATAAAGGCATTTCTTAAAGAGGATGGTCTCAATCCAGACAGATAAGTGGCTATATAATGTTCTGCTTTCAAAAGAGGAAACCACTGAGAGAGTTTAGAGTTTTTAATGAATTGCAGGTCTTTTCTAGAGTCTATCCAAAATAACCAGTCCCTTAATTGTCTCTTATCCAGAGTAAAGATGACATTTGAATGAGAAATATAATACCTACATGCCAAATTATGAAGCCTTGTATTCCAGGTGTGTTTTTCATTGATTTCCAAATTGTACAAAGCTGGGAAATGTTCATTATAGAGAAGAACAATTCATTTAAGGTACCACAATGGAGCATTGTCTATTCTTGTCCTGATGGATTGCCCTCCTGAGTCTGTGCACAAGAAAGCTACAGGTGTTGTGGGAGGAAGTTTGCAAAAGAAATTGTTCGGCACCGTTTCCAAAACGTTTATGATGAGGATTCTCCGGCATGTGGCCACATTTGGACTACAGATGGATCCCCACCCAGGTTGTGCCCCTTATGCTGATGACATTCCCTCATTTTAAATGCTTCTCTCTGCTTCTTTCTCCACAAAGAAAGGGACTCAGCCAGCTGGGCTGCAAGTTGCCCCAGTCAGTGCAGTGAGTGGCATGCGAAGGAGGTGCTCAGCTTGGTAGCTGCTTGGAGGACTGGCTGGATTCCTTCCACACCTTGCACATGCCTTTGTGCTGGCAAAAGCAATGTTGTGGGAGAGGCAGATAATAGAAGGGGCAGGGCTTCACGGGAAGTATCTTACTGCCTCACACCATCTGGGGAGTCAGATTGACCCTGGGAGCAATGAGACCCCGGCCCCAAAAGATTCTGCCCCTCTGGCTTGATGAAATGCCTCATATCACTATGCCCAATTAGTAGTGAGAAGGGGAAAATGAGAAAAGGAGCTTAACATTTTTCTGATTTTTCCCCACTACCACGCACCCGAAATGGAAGGTTGCCAATGTGAGAATAACAACAGAGATTGTTTTTATTATTTTCTGTGACTTTTCACTAATAATAACTATGTTATATCTAAAGGATAATCATGAAGACTGGCTAATAAAACCTGTCTCTTGTTTCCTATAATGTCTCTAAAACATCCTCCTCTCTCCCCAGGTACTCTTTACCTCCATATAAAACTGTTTTCAGCTCCATATTATTATTACTATTACATTGCATTCATATTCTGAATTTTTTCCTCTTGGGAGGAACCGAAGGCAGTGTACTTAGCCCCATTTATCTTCAGAACAACAACCCTGCGAGGGAGGCTGGGCTTAGAGTCAGTGACTGACCCAAATCACCCAGTGGGGACTAGAACTTACATCTTTATGTTCCCAGTCCAGCACTCTAGGCTTCATATCACTGAAGGCATAGCTAATTATAGGCATTAGACATTTCAAAGTATACCAAGTAATGAATTCTCTCTCTCTCTCTCTCTCTCTCTCTCTCTCTCTCTCTCTCTCTCTGTGTGTGTGTGTGTGTGTGTGTGCGCGCGCGCGCATGTGTGTGTGTTTGTGTGTTCTTAGGCTTCCATCCTATACTCTTAAACTTGGGAGTAAGCCTCATTGAACACAAAAGGACAAGATTTCGAGTAGAGTTCAAAATTACAGAGTTGCACTGCTAAAGTAATACAGTAGCAGTAAGGTTCTTTAGAAAAGAAAATAGATGCTTCAGAATTTCTAAAGCCTCATCCACTACCAATTCCTCTTCTTCTTCTTTTTTCTGAACAAAGAATCATAGGGAGGCGTTCCATGGCTCGAAAATACCTAGATGTTTTATATTGCTAGTGAAGTGTGAAAAGATATTGCATGCTGTAATTTTCATCACAAATGTGCACTTGTGAAAAATCTGGCCTTCTTTAAACTGAATGTTTTTCGTATGTCCAGGTTTTGCAGGGCTTTGGCAACTCAGCTGTCCATGTGTTACAATGAAATATATTTGCAGCTAAATGTCCTTAGCATGGATAAAATTTGCATAGCATTTGGGCAGTGGATGAGGTAACATTTCACCACTTTTATAATCCTGGCCTGAAAAATATGGTCACTTTTGCCTGTCAGGAGAAATATCCTTCATTTTTGCCTGCAGTGCTCCAAACCCCTGCCAAAACAGAAATGTGAAGCAAAAATCTTATTTTTTGTCACCATTATAAACTCAAGAAAATACTTGACTTAGTTAATATGCATCTGGAGGAAAATTTGTTAAAATAATAAGAACACAACAGTTATCACTAATGAAGAATAGCACAGCTTGAGAAGTCCTAGGCTAATAAATAGAAGGCTTTGCTGGTAGTGGAAAGACATAACAGTGGAGTTTTACAGTGAAGGATTTCACAAAAGGAGCAACACTCCTTGGAAGGTCACTTCCACAGTTGCTTCCTCTGGAGATGGATGCACCCGAAGACAATCATTTGAAGCTATTCTCCATTTTGTTCTGGTTAATGCAGTAGAAGGTGATTTAAATATTTCATTCATTATGAGAAGGGATCATTTCCTCAAAGGTTTTATTAGGTTTACTTCCTAGGATAATGTTGCACTATTGCTTTGGAGACTGCAGTACACAGCAGAACCTCCACATCAGTTGACTCAGCAACCACACAACTGGCTGCCCAGTGTGGTAAATTTCAGATGTTCAAGAGCTGCAAGTGGGCACCCAGAAGTGGTGGTGTCAGGCAGCGAGGGGCAAGCGGTAAAATAAACTCACAAGCCTTGGTTTGGCCACCCCTGGTATATGTGTTGGGCAGGAGGGGATGAGGGAGCCAGTGGTAGCAGCTCTTACTTGGGCTGATGGGGGGCAGGAACCCGGGAAGAGGTCTGCTGTTGAGGGTGGGGAAAGGAGGAATGCTCGGTCTTGGCTGATAGGTGGTGGTTTGGAGGCAGTGGGCCAGCGGGCAGGTTGCCAGCCCTTCCGATGTAGCTGGCACTTCCTAGGCTCATGTGCAATGCCTTCTTGTGCCTATTGTATACATTAAACTTGATCACAGGTATGTAAAGCTTGTACAGTGCAGCGCTTGCTACTATCCACAGTTTCAGGTATCCGCTGGGGGACTTGGAACCTGTCCCTGCAGAATACCAACGTTCTGTTGTATGTTCAAACAGAGGAAAGAACTCCACAGAGCAAGGGTAAAACACATCCAGACTAGTTGCACCTAGCAAACTCTTCTTCCATGTTCCTGCCTTGTCCCTATGCCATTGACCAAGCTGTTTGCTGTGATTCATTGGTGGTCAATGTGTCCTGCCTTTCCTGTGGGACTTTTTATTATTTCTGAAGGACACTTGCACTCTCCAGCAGCATACGGAAGTATTTAGGCATTCCCGGAAGCTCTTGGGCAAGTGCTTGTCCAATTTTGTCTCTGTTTAGTGGCTCCACACACCTTGTACTGTGGGCAAGGCCATCTCAGTGTAGCCTCCCTTCAGCTGGCCGAATGGAGTGGTGAAATGCATGCATGTGGAATAAAGAGTAGGTGAGGAGAAGAAAGGTTGAATGAAGAGCTGTTATACAGAGAATGGAGCTGGAGAGCATTAGAGAACCGAGGCAGGACTGAACTCACAGGAGAGCAAGGAAGAGAAGATGGAAAAGTGAGAGTGCTTGGAAGAAAGTGCAAAGGAAAAGCAGCTGAGTAGATGGACAAATGGATGGATGGATGAGAAGGTTTATGTAGGGAAGTGTTTGTCAGAAAGTGTAGTGGTGTAATCATTGTCTGAATTGGGAAAGTGGATGGATGGGATGCATGGGCTCACTGAAGCATATGTGACTTTGATCTGCCCACCACTGGCAAGTGGCTCCAGGAAGATATCATTGAGATTGTAATGTAATGCAATAATGTAGCATAATAATGTGAGCAAGAACATCCCAAGCCCTGTCCAACATCTTGGCAGCCCAGAAGCAATATGAATGCTTCTGCTACAGAACACTGGAAAAGGAAAGGCACCTTGGGGTAGAGAAGCCTGGGAAATTAATTTCTTCAGGTTTTATCCACCTCACATCTTCCTCACTGCACATGGACTTAGACTTAATCTGCAATCAAAGACCATATTTCCAAGTTTAAAATGTGGTTTGTAGACCAAGAATAGAAAGTGTGCAACATCATCTGTGCATTTGAAAGGTTCACATGAAAAAAGGCATATCTTTGATGAGAGTTATTGTAGACTGATGGTCCTCCCCCAGCCTTTTCCTAGCTGCACTAAAATTCAGGATACACAAGTCATAGTAATAGCAAACATCTGTAACAAGGAAGAAATTGGAAAATATGAAATCTATGGGGGTCCTGCTGGTTTTAATGTTTTTGTCATTGTTGTTTTATATTGTATTTTATACTATTTTGTATTTTGTTTTGTATTTTATTGCTGTAACCCACCCTGGGAGACATATGGCTAATGGGACAGGTTAGAAAATTAATAATAATTAAAAAAAATAAAAGCCCACTAATTCAAATCCAAATGGAATACTAAGTAAACTCCTTCTATTCCAACTTGGACCTGTTCTTTCCATGGTTGGAGAGTAGGCAGAAGTGTATTCACAAAACATCAGCTTGTTGCAATTCTCCATATCCCACCCTCAATCTTGCTCTGTCTTGTGCCTTTATCAGATTGCAAAACTTCATCTCTTTCCATATGAAAAAGTATCTGCAGTTTTCCAAATGTGTGGATCCAACATGTACATCCTTGAACAGTGCACATTCTTCAACTATTGATTAAAGATTTGGTTTGTATTTCTGTTTTTGCTCTGTGTGTGTGGAAGTCCTGATAAAAACAAACTGAAACATTGTTCCTCTATGAATGCAGAGAGCATAAGGGAGCTATTGAAAGGATACAGCCATTACCTTTCCCCGTTATGCTTCCAATACGAGGCTTTTGGTGATAACAACTTGCCTACCTCTTGCATTCATTATTGCTTAGCAATGCCAGAAACTGTCAAGATATGTTGGCAAATGGGTAAAGCACACACACAAACAGTAGTTGGCAAAAACTGATTTCAGCTAAAACGTTGCTTGCAGGTTCATTCCAATCAGTGACTCCGTACTTTCTCCAATACCAAGCAAAACACAAAATGTAATTAATTGTTTTTGGAAACTCCCTTCAGAGACTCATTTCTTTCTATTGTTTCATTTCCAAGCACCAACCAAGACATGACAGGTACCCTGAAGAAACCGGAGAAAGTAAACACAGATACTGCTGTTCTATTTGTACATTTTGTTTATGCAAACCACTTGCACGGGCTTCATTTCATTATGATATAATCCAAAAAGATCAACTGGGATGTTCATACCCCACTCTTTGCACATTTTTTCCCATCATAAATTTTATAACTTAGTGCAGAGTTTCCATTATACTCAGCTGCCTCTGGCTAATTGTTTGGAACAAGGCTGAATTTCAAATTCATCCAGTCATCAAATCACAGGAAACAACTGTCCACAGCTACACCTACAGGTCTGTGGATCCAGGAAACATTTAAGATGAAAATGGCGAATTCAATCAAATGTCATGATGATCTGCTATCTTAAAAAGGGAAAGGATGGTATTTTCTGAATTCCAGCAGCTGTAGGATGCTTGGGCTCACAAGCAAGCCTGCAGTAAATTGGTGTCTTTACAACTGAGTTAATTAAAAGGAATTAAAAGGCTGATTGATACAAGGTGATAACCTGCTACCACTAGTTTGTGCTTTTGCAGTTGGATACAGTATGTACCACAGATGGGACTGTGTGACCAGATTCCTCTGAGGCAAATCTTGGGAAGGACCCTCCACTCCCACAAAACTGGAAAGGGAACAAGGCTTACCTCATTTATTTTCTCCTTGGCTAAACTGCTTAGTATTTTCTTAGAGATCTTTGGTTCTGTTGTTCAAATACCAGCAGTGTTCACTGACCATGAAATCTGGACACACACTGCAGTAATCAAATAACTCATCTGGAAAAACACTTGATATGAACTTGCAAAGAGACTCAAAAGATGGTCATGTAAAGTTCATCCACTGTACAGGATAGCATTTATGAGAACTGTCAATGCAGCCAGTCCTGAGTACATGTTGTGGCATTTTATTTTATTTTATATTCATCCCAGAAAATTGATTTTGTAAAACATTTTTTCCAAGAAGACTTTTGGTCTTTTTCACATTTAGCCTGAAGCGCCTGATCATGCCTACTCTTGGAAGCTAAGAAGAATCAGGCCTGGTTGCAATCTCGATGAGCAACTTAAATTTTGTGAACAAATCAGACAACATTGGCTAAAGGCAATATAGAAACGTAATGTGGCAATGATAATAATATACACTGATAACAATATATACACTGAATCAGCATTGCTTTCAGTCATTTTGCACTCCCAGTAAAACCACCATCACTTGAATGGACATCCAGTTTCAAAAAGGCTTCCTTGTCCATTCAGTCCCTTCTTAGCAATATTCCACATGCTACAAATACTGTAACAGGCTGGACTTGCACATGGTAGGCATGTCACGAGTGGAGCTGGCTGGAGCCAGGGGGTCAGACTAGATGGCCCAGGAGGCCCCTTCTGACTTGCTCTGTTTCTAAGTTTCTAAAGGCTTTAAAAGAAAATATGACTGTTTTTGTTTGGCTTAGCAATCTCCAAGCATACCAAAATTCTCCATTCTATCTATCTATCTATCTATCTATCTATCTATCTATCTATCTTGTATAAATGGCACCCATTGACATTAAGTTCTCTATGGCTTTCTGTTCCCCTCTCCTTGATCTGCACTTGCACTTGCAGAGACTCAGGGTGGCTGCAAAGTGCTTCAGGGTCGGCAAAGAGTTAGGATTTTTATTTATTTCTAAATAACTATTTTTAGTCAGAGAAGATAGACTAGGTGACCTATGTTCCTCTTCAGCCTGTTGTCTGGGTCTGATGGGCAGCTGTAAGGCTCCTTTGCTTCCCCTAGTTATGGTTCTTCAACGTTAAACAAGGATTAGATTGAACACCTCCTCAAAGGGAGGACTGCCTTTTGTGAAAAAGGCTATCTACGCAGCTGAGGATGGATATGCTCGAAGTAATGAAGGTAAGGACCTAGTAAATGTGACTTGGTGGGGGGCATATAGTGCTTATTCTTTCCCCATCTCAGCTCTTTGCTAAGCCTCCTGCAACAAACCAATGTATGAGACATGCTGGAAGGAAACAAAGGCAAGGCTTGCGCTGCAGAGAGAAGCTTCTGGTTCTGTAGAAAAGTAAACCCCACTTAACCCCCCAATGAAATGTATATGAATGGGATAAGAAAAATGACCATTACCACATGTATTTCCCACTTTTGACATTGATTAAAAATGAACCCACCTCATCAGTCAAGGGGTTTTCCCCAGCTGACAATTTTTTATTTCCTTACTAATTCTGGTTGTTTTTAATTTGATGCCTTTTTCTTGCAATTTGTACAGTTTGAAGTCAGGTGAGATTAGAAAGTTAAACGACACGATTATTTTTCTGCCCTGTATCCTATCTCCTTAGGAAATGTGTTCAGCCAGTTTCCCTAACCAGTGCATAGTCTTGCTGTTGATATTGTTTGAAGGTGGGGGCAGGGGGGATTGTATTCCTTAGGAGACAAAGGAATACAATTTTACAGCTGTTTCATATGTGGTAATGCAACATAGATAGTTATTTAATGGAATATTGTAATATCTTTTCCTGCCGGAAATAGGAGAAAGATTTATCGGACCTTAAAGACATCTGTCCTTCCTCAGATGCCAAAATAACTTGGCTGGCGGTGGGCATGACATACCTTGACCTGGGATAGGGGCAAGAGCACCTATTACACTGCCTTATTCTGCAAAATGTTTTGGACCAGATCTGCTTAAGGTAATACAGATGTGCAATTGGCAGGAGCCAAAACTAGTGGTAACAGTGGGTGTAGCTTCATTCGGATGATGGAGAAGGAGAAGGAGAAGGAGAATTTCATTTCTATACTGCCTATAACTGAAGATTTCAGTAAAACTGCACGCATTTGCACACACAAATGCACCCCCAATATAAAATATGATACTGTAAGGATTAAAAGAAGCATTTTAAAGAACATCACAAATGTTAAAAGAGAATCAAAAAGACCCAGCTAAGAATAAAAAGCACCTGGCTAATCGTATCAAGCCCCTGAATGACCAGGGAATCCTTAAAGGCCTCCACAGAGAAAGGTGTCAAAACCTGGAGACAAAAAGATGGCAAATTTGGGGATAGGTGGGCCAGAGCAGGGAGAAAATGCCAAAGATGGGAGTCCCCACCCCCACCCCATTGCCATCCCCTGAAATTCTCTAGGGGATGGGACCTGAGAGAGGGCTCCAAAGGCTGAGGGTAGTGTCGATGTAGATTTGGGCTGGGAGAAGTGCTCCAAAAGGTATTGTGGCCCCAAGCTGTGTTGGGCTTTCTAGGTTAAGAGCGGCACCTTGAATTGTGACTGGAAGCATAAAGGAAGCCAATGCAGACAGCCCACAGCTGGTCCTATACATTCAGACCTCCAAGTCCCAGTTATTAATCTGGCTGCCGCATTCTGCACCAATGGCAGCTTCTGAACTGTCTTCAAGGCCAGTCACATGTAGACTGCACCACAGTAATCTAATCTAGGGATTACCAGAACATAGATCCTGAGGGCCAGGCTATCCAAGGTGGGACACTGCTGGGCCACAGGCTGAAGCTGGTAGATGGCACTCCAAGTCACCAATGCCACCTGAGCCTCAAGTGGAAAGCTGGATCAAGCAGCACCCACAAACAGTTGAGTAGGCATTTGAAATTAGATCATTCCGTGGATTACACACCACTCTGGTTTTCCTTTGCATAATATCCAGCTGTAACTTACCTGTTGGATAAGGTGGTTTCTTATGATAAGGGATCCAAGAAATGGTGTATCTATCCATCTTAGATGGGCATCATATTCCCTGAAAAATAAGGGTGTCAACCTGGAGGTAGTCCTGGGTCTGCCTTCACTGCTGGATTCTCAAAACTAAGCTTAACCAAAGGTATGAATGAGTTGCAGAAGCTTCAGCCAATGAGCCTGCAAGTACCTTCACAGATGACAATTAAACATGGCCAATGCTCTTCTTGACTTAATTCTGAGAAACACCCTTTGTCTGCAAGGGCAGCCCCACAAAAGAGACATTCCAGGGACTTTCAGAAAAGGTTGAGAGCTGGCATGGTATAATGGTTATAATGTTGGACTGAATCATAGGAGATGTGGGTGCTAGTCTCTATTCTGATGAAGCTTATGGATGACTTTAGGTCAGTAACAGACTCTTAGCCTTACCTACCTTCCAAAGCTATGCTGGAGATAAAATAAAATATAGCAAATGCATTACATAGGACTTTAATCACTGTTGACTGAAATGCAGGATAAAAAGTTGTAACATTCAGAAATCTGTGTGTTAGCTGTGCAGGTAGAATGAAAACTCTTCATTCCTCTAATACATATTCCTTATCAGCCTTTTTGTATGTATGAATTTACATGGTTGTATTGGAAACAAACTTTGCTTGTTCAGCTGAATGTGAGCAAAATCGTTTCCACACAAAGAAGAAGCAACAGTACAAACAACTGTTTCTTATGTTTCTTATCTAATATTCCTCAGGACAGCTCAGACCAGCTTGCATGATGTATTGCTAGTCCATCTCCCCTTGAAGTACAGACCAAGCTGGTATCTGTTTAGTTTTACCAGTGCGGCAGCCTTCAACATCCTCAAGCTATTTTCTCATTTAGCTGGTGTTCTCAAATTTTCCATTACCTAACATAATAACTTTTAAAAGTCTACATGGGTTGCTGAACATGATATTTAGATGCCACTACCAGAAAAGGATCTTAAGAGTGAATCTAGGAGATACATTTCTCATTGCTAAAGGAAATAATTAAGGAAAGAGTTATAGCTCCTCAAAGATTACAATAGAATTGGTTAAAACCTGGAGAAAAATCAGGATGAAAATGAAAGCTGTAGCTAAATAGTTTGCATGCCATAAAAGTGATTACAACGAAGAACACAATTGGAAAATATTATTTAGTCTTTTAAAAGGCTTGTAATAAACATCTATCACAAAAGGTTATTACAGGAACTCAATAACTGCAGGGTAAAAGAAAAATTTCTGTCCTGGATTAAAAAGTGGTTAAAAACGTAGCTGAGGGAGGAATGAAAACAAATGGCTAATTCTGAGCATAGAAATAGGTTTATATAAAAAAGGACCTGAAAATCTTTAATGATCCTGCTCTGTTGCAATTCAAAGAACAGACATAGCTAGGATAGAAACTATCTTCTTTCCAAGATCTTTCTGTATCTCACTTTGCCTTCTGGAGGTTGGGTCTAAAGTGTCACCACTATATAGACAACACCCAGCTGTGTTTCTCCTCTTCGTCATATGCAAGTGAAGCTATGGATATCCTGAATCAATGTCTGGGCAGAGCAATAACCTTTTGGAGGATTAATAAACTGATAGTCCAGACAAGAGAAGGCATCCACCTAGATTCAATCCATTCTGGAAGGAGTTGCACACCCCGTTAATGATGCTTCATGTTCAATGCTCTCACTAGAGAATCAGATGCTCTCAGTGGCTCCAAGTGCCTTTTATAAATTTCAGCTAATATGCTATATGCAAACATTTCTGGCTGCAGTTCCCCATGCTCTGCTAAGCACCCATTTTGACTATTGCAATGCAGTGCATGGGAGATTGTCTTAGCAAAGTTATGATAATGTGATGCTGGTCTTTTGTTAGCTACACTGGTTGCCAGTCTATTTTTGGACACAATTCAAAGGGTTGATGTTGGTCTATGTAGCTTAACTGGCTAAAGGAACAAGTGCATGTGCTCAGATTCTTAGGTTATCTGGACACCCTTCTCCAGAAGCTTAGTTAGGCGGGTGTCCAAGAGAGAGAGTACTTTCTCAGTTGTCATTACCCAATTATTTATTTTATTTATCATCATATTTATAGCCTGCTTTTTTTCTTAGAACAAATTCAAAGCAGCTTATGTCATTCTCTTCTTCCTGCTTTCAATCTTATCCCCACAACTACCCTGGGAAGTAGGTTGGGCTGAGTCCTGAGGGAGTGACTAGGTCAAAGTCACCCAGGTGGCTCCATGGCTGAGCGGGGACTAGAACCCAGGTCACCTGAGTTCCAGTCCCATACTCTGCACCAAACTGGCTATCTATTATGAAATGCCCTCTCCAAGGAACTGCTATCTTTGTGCTGGAAGGCAAAGTCATACCTCTTATGTCAAACATTTTAATATATCTATATATATATATGGATTATCCTTTTAGTTTGGGTTTCTGCCATTTTTAAGATCTTAGAACATGTGAGTATGGAATATGTGAATGTTAGGAAATTCTAATTAGAGCTGAACTGAAAGAAAATCATCACCCATCTTTAAGAGAAACTGAAACAGGGAGATTTGTCCATCCAGGCCCAGAACTTTGCCCTCAAAAGCCTTGGTTAAATCCCTTTGTATTCAGCCTTGTTCACAGTGCTGAGCTAGGTTTCCCTCCTCTTTGTTTTCATTTTTTATGAGGCTGCTCATCTTTAATAGTTTAATGGCAGCCGTGTCTTCTCCACTCTGGCAGCAGCTGTGCCTACTAAACAGTAGATGAGAATTTTGTCTGAGTTCACTTTGGGTAAGAATTTCTTGAAAGTAGCCCATATGCTCAGGTTCAATCTTTGACAATGCTAGTTAAAGGAATTATAGTTAGTGTCTGATTCTGCCCACCATGATGCATGCTTTGCTTGGGAAGTGCTGATCCATCACCTCACTAACTGCTGTCTTTTTCTGCTGGTAGCCACCTTAAGAGCTCTGTTAGCCTTCTACCTCCCTGGCTTCTATGTATCCCAGTTCTTGTAACACTAATCTATAATTACCCAGATGTGAAGCTGCACACTTACCCCAATGTATTCTACAGTTAGTACAGAATATGTAGGATTGCACTACTAACCATTTGAAGGCAGCTCCTAGATGATTCTGCTTATGAGATAGCTTTTGGTGTCAGTCTAGTAAAACTCTGGAAGTTTGCTTGGGAAGGCTCATTGAGAGACTGCCAATGAAATTCTGGTTTAAAAGAACCTGGTACTGGATGTGTTGAACAAAAGACTGAAGAATTTACCTATACCTTCGACTTTGCCAGCCTTGGATACACTCTTCTTAAAAAAAGCCCACAGGGAACTAGGGGGTTCAGAGAGGTTTTCCATCTCTCAGTGCCCACTGACCTTGTCTACAGGACTGGGAGTTGTTTTTGCTCCTAATTGTGCTGGGTTCTGGCAGAAAGTAGTCAGCTCCCTGCTTCTGCTCAGGTTGTTGTACACCCCTGTTCTTAGCAGGGCAATTGCACACATCCATTTCCAGTGAAAATGTTGTCCTTTGCATCTTCTGGCCTCCCTGCTCCTTCCTAATTGCTGCAACTCTGTTGTTGTTTTTGTTTTGAACAAGCTAGTTCATTAAGAAGTAGAACAAATGCCAACCTCTCCCTTTGATCTTCCGAGCTGGCTGATTCCATTAAACTGATTTCCTCTGTAAACAGAATGTACTGCAAGAGAGGCTTGTCAGCATTCTTTGCTCTACCTGGCTCAAACTAATCAAACATACCACAGGGGATGCAAGCAGGTGAGTAATGTGGACTTAATGGATGACTGGAGAGGTAAGTTTATATATTTACAATTTTAAAGAAAGGTTGCCACTTTTCAGGGGCAGGGCTAAAGGATGTGTCTTTGGTTTGCCAGTAGCATGATACATCACTGCTGAGCATTTCCTATTTCTCTCCTCTCTATGTTGATGTGTGTGCAAATGAATGTAGGTCAGCTGGCCAGCCAACAAGGCAAACCAAACATGTCACTGTTGGGTGGACACTTCCGGGGGCCTTGCTCATCACAGCAGTCACTGGTTTCTTGCTTAAGACGGATACTTTCTGTTCACCAGTTTTCAGATACTCTGTGCAGTGGACACACATGATTTTCCACACTAGGACAATGATAGTTGCCATGCTAGTTAGATGGCAGTCACCCACAAGTACCTTAGACACCTGGCCAGCTAAGCCTGAGTCATTCATCTTTCCCCAATCAGTTTGTGGTGATAATTTATGTAGCTCTACTTAGTACACTTTGATCCTTGTGTTTCCAGAAGGTGAAAGAATCTATATTCTATGGGAAGGTGACTGGATGCATATCTTTATATCTATATATCTTTAAATCATTAAAGAGTGGATTCCTTACCAAGTCTTCTGTCATGTAATATTAAATTCAAAACATACTTGCATGTTTAGCAAAGAGATATAGAAATGTTTGTCCAAAGAGTAACATGCTGTGGTTTTAAAGCAGGTTCATATATTAATGGGCAGACAAGTTTTATTTATTTTAGGATTGGTGGGGTTTCAATGTTTGTAAACCACCCAGAGAGCCCTCTGGGTTATTGGGGTGGTATATAAATGAGGAAAAAAAAAAACATGTCCTCTACCAGAACCTCAGCCTCTACTTTCAAATGGAGAACATTATGTGACTTAAAGCACATACTAGAACATTCATCATTAGCCATTTCTTGCACTGCTTCGAGGCTTGTTTCTCAGTGGTGAATATGATTTCCAAAGCTTATTGTATCTTTATTCTTTATTCCAAAGATACATGGTACTTAGCCATTAAAAACCTTAATTTCCTTCAAAAGGCATAGGTGCAATGATAATTTGGATCTGCACAAATATTTTCACCATTGCACCAATTTTCATGGATCAGGTCAACATGTGGAAAGATGGAAACCTCTGCAAGAACATCCAAGAAATTGTGGAAACTTACTAGCAGGCCTTGGTATTTCCCATTATTTGCCTACAGCATCTGGCATGCCTCAGTACTCTTTTGGGTACCAATGGTTTCGCCCAAATGTCAGTTCACATTGAGAACATGAGACGAGTCCTGCTGGATCAGACCAAAGGCCTGTTTAGTCCAGCATTCTGTTTGCGTACTGACCAACCAAATACCCAGCAGGAAGGACACAGCAGGTCACCAGCTGAGTAGAACCCTCTCACAGTCGCCCTTCTGCAACCAATAGTCAAAGGCAAGGCACCTCTGACATTGGAAGTAATGCACAGCCAGCACCATAGAAACCATTGATAGCCGTTTCCTCAAAAAATATCTAATCCCGTTTTAAAGCCATGCAAGTTGGTGGCCATCACCTTATCCCCTGTTAGTAAATTGCACTGTCAAAATCTCCTGTGTGTAAAAAGTACTTTCTTTCTATCAGTCTAGTCACTCCTGGAATATAGAAAACCTGGACAGTGATCCTGTCAAGGAAATTTAATTATTTTCCTTAAGTTATTTTACTGAACAAACTTTGATTTGAAATAAAAATTGACTAGGAAACATTGATCCTCCAACAAATAATTTAGAGGCACTGGGTGGTTGTTGGATCATATTTCAGACTCTTCTTACAGAAGGAGAATAGCCTCTACAGGTGGATGGACAAGAAATATTTATATAGGGAACTTAATAGGTTATCTGCTCAAGTGCTCTAATAATACTGATATATGATGGAAATATTCTAGCTATGGCAATTAATCTCTTCAAAGCAGTTCACTTGATGAAAAATAAGTATGCTTGAGGTCTGCCTTAAAATCTACAAGTTTTAAGGGCAATAAATAAACCATATACACTAAAAGGCTGGAAACGTGACATGCATGCAGGGCTGAGAAGAGAAACTGAATGTTACATAGGAAAGCAGGAAAGTCCATGCCATCTGATGCATGCTATCTAAACTAAGGGTACAATCCTGTATATGTTTTAACAGTAAACCATATACAGAAATAAAAAGGCTCTCCTATTCCCAGTCTGCTGCCCCAACCTGCCATATAAAGCATTTCTGGTGAGAGATCTGCATAACTGAATCCATTTGTTTATATTTGAATGTTTGTAAAGGTAAAGGTTTCCCCTTGACGTGAAGTCCAGTCATGCCTGACTCTAGGGGCGGTGCTCATCTCCGTTTCCTAGCCGAGGGAGCCAGCGTTTGTCCCCAGACAGTCTCCGCAGTCATGTGGCCGGCATGGCTAAACACCAAAGTGCACGGAACGCTGTTACCTGCCCACCAAAGTGGTACCTTTTTATCTACTTGCATTTGCATGCTTTTGAACTGCAAGGTTGGCAGGAGCTGGGACAGAGCAATGGGAACTCATCCCGTTGTGCAGATTTGAACTGGCGACCTTTTGATCAACCAGCCCAGCAGTACAGTGGTTTAAACCACTGTGCCACCTGCAGTCCCATCTTTGAATGTTTACATCCCTAGATAAAATGCTGTTTAAGTTAAACATGGGAATTATACAGTCATTTAACATAATCATAGTTTAGCTACTATATTCATGGTATCTCAGAGTGGAAGAAGTCATGACCCAAGGAATATAAACTCGAAAGTTCAAAACGGGAAGATAGAAACATAGAAACAGAGTAAGTCAGAAGGGGTTTCTGGGCCATCTAGTCTGACTCCTGGCTCCAGCCAGCTCTGCTCAGAAAATGCCTACCATGTGCATGTCTAGCCTATCCTTGAACAGTAGAAGAAGAGGAAACTAGGAAAATAGCTGTAATCACAGGATTTTATGGCTTCTTAGGGAATGAGAACATGGTCAGCACGTTATCAGCAATGAAGAAAGGAATGGGGATAGTCTTGATAGTGGTAAAGAGATTGATCTATGGCTGAACTGGCATCTTGGCAGTAACAGCATAATTTCATGATGTTTCTCCAGAAGCAAGTCCCGCTTTCCATACAACTGACTCCTAATTATGTGTGCATAAGATTGTAACCCTGTGACCTACAGCAAGCCATTCTCTTGTAGCCCAAGTGCTCAGGCAATCAATGCTAATTAGCAACATTCTGGCCTTTCTTCAGCCTCCTTTTTCAGGATTAGTCCTGCACCAAAATCTCTCCAGCTTCCTGAATGTTTTGGAGTGTTGTGTCTAGCTTCTAATTTTCTGTCTCCTTTCCAGGGCACACTGTCATTTATTTGTAATTTATTTTGCTGGTGTTTTGTTTTTACCTAATCCCTTCTGAGTGGCCAAGGGTGCTCTCGATTTGCGTGTAAACTTTACATCCATTATACCTTTCCCCACTGCTCTGCAGCCACCCAAATTGCCAGGTCTGTGAGTAGAATCACCTGCTGGGCTTTAATAGAGGTGCTGGTCACTGAACAGGACAATGAACATCAGGACACTTGTGAACTGCCTGCTACTTAGGCAAGCAACGGAATGCTGAATCCACGTCTTGAGAATATCGCTGAAATGGCCTTCTTAGAATTTCTTTTTGAAAGCAACTTATTTCCAACCAGTTGAATGAGAATAGTTGAAAAACACCTGGGCTAATTTTTTTGAACAACACTTGTCAAAATATATCCCTTTTGTGACTGGTAAAGTTTGGTTTTTTCACTTTAGGATCTACAGTTTACTAGAAAATGTTGAACTTGTCTCCCAAGTTTTAGTAAAATGGATTCTTAGCAGGATTGTTTAAGTGTATGGTTACAGAAACATATAATATACATTAAAATGCCCAAGTTTGTTATCTGTGTTTTTTAAAATATATATTCCATATGATGCTACCAAAGATTTAAAGAGGACTTTGAATGAAGAAGGGGAATGCTGGGATTAACCAAGCTGGTGCCTGTTGCTGCTATTGCTGATGTTGTTGTTTCAAACTTATTTTAAGGCCCAACCAGAGTTGTTGCTTTCCACCAACCTTTTTTTTTTTAATATGAAAAGGAAGTAAAACAACAGTTTATCGTGGCGATACTTTGTACTGCCCTACTTCTGTAAATTGTCTCTAAGCTCTAGGGTAAATACAAGAACATTCATGTTTTTAAATTGGATACAAAAGCACATCTCTGTTGCAGCATAAATTGCTACATGCAGGCTATCAGATATGTTTAAACATATTGCTGTTTGGCAAATTGCAAACACTGTTGAGCTTTGCTTTAACTTGAGTAGTTACAGTTAGAGTTCCTGTTAAATATTTTAAGAGCTATGGGGTCAAAGGTACCCAAGTGAAAAAGATATTTACTGCCAGCTAGGAGCAGCAGGTCCTCCCCAGAAACATTGTCGATATATCAAGCATAGGGTACAGTTCTTTGGCTGGTCTTTCTCCTCCCTGCCTCCCTCCCTCAATACCACATTAAAAATTATAACTGGTAGATGGAGGTGCTAAACAACAAACAAAAAATAAATAAATCATGGCAGTGTAGATTTCTAAGAAATTTATCCCATTGAACTATTTTTATTTTAAAAGATTTATCTAATTTGTATCTCTGTATTCAGCTGAAGGAGTCCTCCTTGGAGAAGGATCCAGAGCGTTCAGGACCAGAAGGTCTGCAGTAGTTGGGCCTTCGACAGTGCCCATCCAGGACCTACCCTACAAGAGAAAGGGGATCTGCTTTGGACACAGAACATTCCATGCCCCTGGAAGTCCATTGGCAAAATGCCTTTCACCATGAGAATGAGGTGGCAAATCAGGAGATGGCATTCTGCTGCAGACCTACAGGAATGCTTTGGACATTATGTTCCTTTCAACTGGCTTTCCACAAAACCCCTGGGAAAGAATAGCTGGATTTTGTGCCACCAGTATGCTAACAGCCAACCTGATCCCTCCTTTCTGTCCAAATACAAGGAGGATGTTCTGGTTTTTCATCAGAATCAGATGACCTAGATGAAAGCAGACATATTGCAGCTGATCCCAGGCAAGGCAGAGGTGCTCCCAGTTAGTGGAAAAGCAAATCAGGGAGTATTTATTTATTGCATGTATATGCTGTCCTAATAGCCCAGAGGGCTCTTTGGGCAGTTTACAAACATTAAAGCCCAGTTAAAACATGAAATGCTAAAAACAACTCTAATAAACAGCAATAATTCCATATAAAGTGTTACCCTACCATACAGCAGTAGCAAGATGATATTAAATATAAATATGTAACATTTTTCAACATTTAATTTTAATTAATCTGGTGAATTAAAAAGTTTTCACCTGGTGCCAAAAGGAAAATAAAGATGGCACCAGGCATACCTCTCTGGGGAGCATGTTCCAAAGATTGGGTGCCACCACTGAAAAGGCCCTTCTCCTGTTTACCACTCCCTTACTTCTTTAGGGGAAAGTTCCCTGAGAAGGACTTCTGTAGCTGATCTTAATGGATGGGTAGGGACATACAGGAGCAGGTGATCCTTCAGATAGGGTTTGACTTGTGGTGGATGAGATTACAAACCCCTTGCAGTCTCGGGCTCACAAACTGGGTGTACTCAGCCTTAAACCTTAAGCCTTGAGAGCCAGTGTGGTGTAGTGGTTAAGAGCATGGGACTGGGACTCAGACGATCTGGGTTCCAGTCCCCGCTCAGCCATGGAGCCAACTGGGTGACTTTGGGCCAGTCACAGACTCTCAGCCCAACCTACCTCACAGGGTTGTTGATGTGGGGATAAGATGGAGGAGGAGATGTAAGCTGCCTTGAGCCCTTTGGAGGAAAAAGGCAGGATATAAATAGAAAAATAAATAATAAACAAACAAACAAACCTAGGTGACCAACTCTTTGCAGTGGACAGGAATGTGCTTGCCCAGCAGTCACTAGTTCACCAACTGCACCCATTCCTACAGACCTCTGATCTGGCTATGGTCACACATACCTTAATTGCATCCAATGGGCTACTGAGCCATGGTCTAAGCAGTGCTGCCTTGGAAAAAAATCAGAACCTGTCATTGGCCTAGAATGTTGCCTCTGATCCAAAATATTGACAAAGGCCAGTTGCAAGAAGTCCTCTGTTACAATAGCTTCATTGGTGACCAGACTGTTTCTGGGCAGAATTCAAAATGCTGGTATGACTGGAATGCCCTGCATGGTCTGGACTAGCTTCCCCCAAGGACTGTCTTCTCCCTTATAAGCCTGCTAAATTCTTAAGCTCTTTGAGAGAGGCTCTTCTTTTGAAACAACCACCTGCAGAAGCATTTTGGTAGCAATGCAAAAGAGGGTCTTCTCCATTACTTCCCTCTGTCTGTGGCACCTAACAGGAAGGCGAGGTTTGTGCCCTTTTTGCTGTCCATTCATTGTCAGGTGAAGACCACTCCATTCAATTGGCCCTTTGATGCATGTGTTGAGCTGGATGCTATTTTTCTTCTGTGGTGGTGGTTGTTTTATTTTTGCATTAACATAGTTACTTACTGTTGTTTTATAAGTGATCATAAACCACCCTTAATGCCCTTTGTGGTAGAAAAGCAGAATGCAGAGCAAATAAATCAATCATAAAAAGCAGAGATGTGGAAAATGTGGCCGTCCAGATACAGAACAGGAATTCCTCTCATCCTTTAGCCCTGGCAATGCTGGCTAGGGCTGATGGGAGTTGAAGTCCAGCAATATCCAGAAATACCCCATCACTGACCAAAAGACATGAGCCTCATGGCCTGTGCTCGTGTTGAAGCTGTTCCCTATGCAAGCATCTGTGCTGGAGCAAAACATTCAAATATGAGGCTCTCATTGCAGCCTGCAGTGGTATAATCTGGGAAGAGATGCAATGTGCTTGTGTTACTCTGGTGGGGGCCCAACAAATGTATCATCACACTGTTACTTGGGACTGATCATCTGGTATCTGTTAGGTTCTTTTACATTTGTGTTCAACAAAGGCTTTAAAGAAACACATACACTGCAATCCTATGTCAGCTAGATAGCATCTGGGTTGCTCTAGAACTTTTCACTTTAATTAAGTAATTAATTTATAAGCTGGCAAATAGTTGCAAGGTCAGAAAATCCTCCAACCTCACAGCATGGGTATCTATGCTCAGATTCCTTTCCCCCATTGCAGCTGGTGCAGCACAAGCCATGCCAACTTCTTCTCCAAGCTCATCAGAGCAGGGATTTGGGGAGTAGAAATTGGCGCTGTCAAGATTGGATGAGTCCTGTTGGTGCCTCAGTCCCTTTCCCTCCTGCTCCATAGTACCAAATACTGACAGGTGAAATGGGCTACCTAAATGCTTTACAAAGCAAAGTCGCCTCTGCAATCCTCCTGCTCTCCATTGGGTGACCATAATCCTTTGTGTTTGGGGGATTCTCGATGGCCCATAAGCCTGTACTCTTAATTTCCTTGCAGTACAGGAAAAACAAAAGGTTTAGAGCAATTTTGGATTCAGGCTGATGTTCAGTTTTTCTTGAAGCCAATATTCTCTAATATTTATTCAGAAAGGATTCTCTATTAATTTTTCTGAGCTCTACTATTAACCAATATCCTGTCCATGTTCTGTTAATGAAATTGTAGGACTGTAAAGGATTGGAAATAACTGTAGCAGGCATCAGTAATCCCATTGCTATGAGATGTATTATTATTGGTTTGAATACAATAAAATCCCTTTTGCTTGCAAGATCTATCACAGAGCGAAAGACAAATAATGCCATTTGAGATTTGAGAAATGCTAATCAGAAAAAAATGGAAACAAATTAGGCTTTGCCATGGATGAGGGGAAACAATACCTTTATGTAAAGACATTTTGAAATATAGCTGCATTTCAGAAAATTTTACCTAGCCTTTAACTTTGAGGTGAAAGTGATGGAAAACTTGGAGATTGTTTTCATTTTTCTTCTCACAGCTTGGAATTGGTGCAAAGCACTACCATTAAAGGAAATTAATTTCCCCTTGTCTTCCGAACTAGCAGTTCTGATGGAGGTTTGTCAGAGAGTAAGGACGTTAGCAAATGTATAATTCTCATGGTAACACATGGGAAAAGCTATTCTTCCATTATTTTCCACAAAGAAGAACATGGAGCCCTGAATTTATTGTAACAGTCTTTGTAACTCTTTTTGTTTTTCTGGCTTAACAAGAATGGATAAACATGTCTATCATTCATTCACTGAAGGATTTCTGGTGACATTGAAATCATGCTGCTTTTTACTTTTGACAAAGCAACAGTATATTTTTCTATCTACCTATAATAGAACAGATAAATTGAGAGTAAGTATGCCTTGCCACACTGAGCCACCTTCCCAAGGTATGTATTGGGATTGATTAGAAAGTTCCTGCTTTGGATCACGCCACTCAGGGCCCAGTTAGAAGTGCCCATTTCCTTATGCAACTAGTCAGTGCTAGGGATGAAGTAGCTGCAAGATAGGAGAAAATGACCACTCTCCAGTACAGCCAGAAAGGAGAGTTGGTTGCTCATGCCCCTTTTTGCAGCTACCTCTTGGAGTACATTCACCCACTGAGCAAATTTCCTGTCCATACTGCCTAAAATGTAATTATGTAGAAATGTAGAGTCTGGGAATTAAAAGGGGAGAACATTTGTACTTTCATTTGAAGGTATTTGTCCATTCCCTAACATTCACTTCAGCTGACTGCTGGTGAAGGTTATTTGGTCCATTCAGGATTCTCACTCAGCCGGACTTCTTGTACATACCATTCAGCATGCATAGTCCTTGACAAGCACAACTGTGGCAGAAGGTGTGTTTGAACAGACTTCATGCACCTGATTTCTATGAACTCAGTATAACATTTGCAAGAGAGCCCTTGCACTCTACCGTATATGCAGAAGACTTTCTTCCTGTGCCCAGGAACACTACTTGACTTCCACGTAATTAGTTGCATGTCCGAAGATTCCTAAAGACATGGGACCTTCATGTTCCTGCTGATGCTCTTGTTCTCCACAGTTCTGCTGCAACAACTGGAGTTCCGGGCAATTCCATTGCAGGTGTTGGACTCAACACTTCTCAGTGAAGCCCTGAAATGACTGGAAGCACTTGCTTTTCAGTTAGAATGGGACAGTGGAGCTCCCCTATGTGAGCTTTGCTGACCTGCCCCATTCCAGAAATCAGCACTTTTGCTCAAGAAGGGCTAAATCTTCATTTCACCACAAGTGGGAATTACTTGTAGATCAGAATTGGTAGTACATAAGAAGATAGGTGGGGGCATAAGTGCTCCATCACGTTCTGTCCATATTATTGAACACTCTTCCATTCAGATCAGCAGCAAATCCCTAAGCATGGAAGAGAAGGTGAAGGGCAATGCATTTGTACATGTACTCCAAATCAATATACTGTATTTCAAGGCAATGTATATACAAAAGACTGATGCCATTCATGAAAACATTGCCCTTGCACATATTGTAATTTAAATAAGGGAATTTAAAACATGTTGAAAATCATATTCAGTACATTAGTATCCCAGTTTGTGAAGGCTTTCACAGGAGGAAGGAGAAGTGGCAGGAAATGAAATAATGTTCCATTCTCCAGCATTGAGAATGAAATATAGGTTTCCATTTCTTGCTTCCAATGGTGTTACCAAGCACAGTGCTTTTTGATTGGCATTGTGATTGTCCCCATCTGATGCTTCTCTCTGGGTTTATATTGGAAAAAGTAGACCTTCATTTATCTCATCTCTCCACTGTGATGCCTTTGAATTTGCCAAATGAGAATCCCGTCAATTCACCAAAATTGTTTTTGCAGTTGAGGATGAGCGATGCAATGTCTCTGACATGCTTCTTACCTTATTTCTCTCCACCATATGTTCTTCCTTTGTAGCCAACAGCATCCAAGACCAGAGATATCTCTATGAAAATTGTCACCCTGTATCATCCAATAGTGACTTTCTGAATTTAAAAAGCATCAAAGATGAACAAAGATGTTTATCCAGGAGGTGGGATGCCTACAAAAATGTACATTTAATTGCAAAATGTACACAAATATGTGGATGTTGTGAACAAATGTGTTATTGTTATTATTTAAAAATGAAAAGAATAGATTGTTATTTTGTAAAAATGAAAAGAATAGATTGACAAGTGAGTATGTAATGGAAATACATCATTATATCCATTTATCAGCCTTGAGTGTCATCATTTATTTATATATGAGGGGTGGAAAGGTGGAGTATAAATACATAATCACCTGGATATTTTTTTTACCAGAATTCAGGAGTTTCCCATGCCCCTGACTTGGGGACAGACAATAGCCCCTTTAGCTTTGCATTCCCAGGGCACCCATTCTTTCTGGCAGGGAGACGCTCCCCCTGAGGCTGCTTCTTCTCTGGCTGATGGCTCTCCCCTTTGCCAGGATGCTTTTCTTGGAAGGTAACGGGTGCACATTGCGCTTGGGATCCTTGGTCTCTGATCTCAGCCACTTACCAGAGCACAGAGTTGAGGGTGAATCGGGACTCACAGTACTCTGTTCCTCTGTGTTTAGCTGCAATTGACAGTAGCCTTGAGAGAAGCGGAAAAAGTGTTTTCTTAGCAACACTTTATTGTTATGTGCCAACTCTGTTGAAATGCAAATGCTGGAGTGTATTAGTCTTGAATGGACAATTAAGCCCCATTAGTTTTACAAAAGACCTGCTCCTGACATGCGTGTGTGCTTGTGTATATATTTTCTAGAACTAGTTTGCAGTCCCTGCAGCTTTGGACTCTTCTTGATTGGTGAAGCTATAGCAATCAGATCATGGTTATGGCATAGAACGGACAAATGAAAGGGAAGGGAAGAAGCAGCAGCTCCTAAGCATGTGTCTTATTTCCAATTTCCTCAATCTCTTTGGTTAAGCACTTGGCCTCGCTCCTTAGCCGTAGCCAGAAATGGATGCCTTTCTGAGGAGAATGCTATAAACTATTGAAAAGATTCTTCTGCATCCCATTAAAAATGGAAAGAAATAAAAAAAAAGGTTAAAGGATCTTTTATCTCACATAGCTTGCATTTAAGAAAATAAAATGAAAAAATGAACAATATCTTTTCTGAAATTGCCATCTGCATAAAGACCTTGGCTTTATGATGTTTTATTCAAAATTCTTAAACACAAAGTCAATTTTAATTTGTTCAGTAAAATTGGGAAATTAATATTTTATACAGACCATTGTGTATCTTGGAAGTGTTTCGTTTTATGACCTATACTGTTCATAATTATAGAAATGATACATTTTATACATCTTTAATGTAACAGTACAATTACCATTTGTGGATCACTTATGTTCTGCTCTACATAATTATGTCCTTAGTTTGGAACACTTGATAATTTCATTTTAGTTTATTATTATTCAGAAGATTGATTTTTTTTTTTTTTTAGGCAAAGTAACATAAAATGTACCAGCTACATTTGTAGCAGAACTGCATTATGGGCATCACAGACTTTTGGAATGTATTTTATGGGATAGATCCAGTATCTATCTTCCATGGACAAAGGAGATCTGCTCATGGAAGGGGCCTCTGCCCAATATTTGGGGAATCGCTCTCCTTGATACCTCTCCACAGCTTAGTCCAATCAGCAGGGCCCCTGGCATTCCATCTACCACTTTCTAGAAGCTGAAGAGACTTGGTGGGGAGGAGGAGTGGAGAAGTCCTCTTTTGCCAGCTCAGATGCACAGGGCTTGATGTGGATCCAATCCAATGTGTTTAAAATATGAATGAAGGTTCTAGTTCTGTGGTTTCTAAAATCAGTTTTCCTTTACATGTGAACCAGGAAGCATGACTTAATTTCAGACTACAGTGGAAGGTATGAAGGCACCAGGTGAGCTTCTGAAGCATGACAAAGTAGGGAGTATCAGCTTCGTAGCCTTGAAAATGAGAAGATGTTTCTCAGCCTTCCTGTATGCATTCCTGTATGCAATATTAAGTAGCTTCTCCCACTGGCCATGCTGGCTGGTAGTTATGGGAGCTCATCTGGCAGATGCCAAGTTAGCTTGTTTAAAGGTATTGTAACTTCAGCAAAATACCTACATAGACAACTGTTAAGGTCAAAACTAGGGATGCGTGGAAATGGATCCTAAAATTGTCTTCTAAATTTTGTAGTGGAAATATTTTGCTGAAGGTTCTCTGAGGTAAGATGGAATGCTCCAATAGTTTGAGGAGACAAAGACTAGAAAAGACAAGGCTTGTCTTTGTCTAACTTTTGCTCAGTTAATGCTGAATTAAATTATGTTGCTAATGAAGAAAAAGAGCAATGGACTAAAAGAGAAAACCAGGACTAGGGGCCAGATCAATACTTTTCTTTAACAGTGTATATATGTATGTATACACACACATACACACACACTGTTTAATGTATATATAATGTTAAGCAATATTAGGTTCATGTTTCATTTACATTTGAAATTTTGTACAAAGCAATACAGATTATTCCTGCCAAACTTGCAGTTCGAAAGCATGCAAATGCAAGTAGATAAAAAGGTACCACTTTGGTGGGTGGGTAACAGCATTCCGTGCACCTCGGTGTTCAGTCATGCTGGCCACATGACCACGGAGACTGTCTGCGGACAAACACTGGCTCCCTCGGCTAGGAAACGGAGATGAGCGCTGCCCCCTAGAGTCAGACATGACTGGACTTAATGTCAAGGGGAAACTTTTACCTTTACCTTTTATATTGATTATATAAATACAATGAATTGACATCATCATAACTGACATCTTTATAAGGAAAGGAGACCCAAATTCTCCATCCATGGACACTAAAATGGGAGTGAGGAAGTCATTTTGTCAGATCTTTTAGAGAAAGCATGAAAACTTCCAATAGTCCTAGAGGAGTCTGAAAAGAATGTTTTCCCTAAAATTTATCAGATCATTCTCTTTTAGGAAAAAGTACTGCACTAGACTCTCGCTAATACGGTGATATCATCATACCCTCTGTGTAATTCCTGAATATCAAGAAAAAATATGATGAAAAGGAAAAAGGAAGACCAAAGCTGAAATTAGTGGCTGGGAACAGTTATCAACAGCTGTGAAAGCAATTAAAGATCCCTAGCCTACACTCCAAAGTGCCCCAGAGCAGAAATTTGGCAGTCCTCATTGGAAGATTTTGCTCACTTACTTTCCTCACTATTGGGCAAAATGATTGAGAGCAGAGTCCTTTTTCATGTCACTGTCATGAGTTAGGCTCCAAAATCATTTTTCCTGGAGGAAGCCATACTCCAAACACAATCATGATCATGTCAGAGAAGCATGTCTCTGCCAAGAACATTTCCAAATTGTTACATACATGCACATGTTATGTTTGAACAACCTTTCCAGTTCAGTTATGTACAGACGTCCTAATCCATGTAAATTTTCCCTACAGACAGAAAGCTCTGCTTTAGCATATGGTGAAAAGTTGTACAAATTGGGACATTTTTACAACTTTGAGGAAACTGGCAGAAATTTCACATTAGGTCACTATTAGATTTGTACAATTTTCCCATTCATGTAGTGCAAGCAGTGAATACAAACATGAACAGGAATCAGGAACAAGCCTGGACACGGTTCAGAGAATCCTAGCAATGTAAAAACCTTGTACATTGCTTATTTGCACATCCCTAACCAAATGTGTAAAAGATTATGAAAAGATAATCAGTTTGATTTGGAATTGGCAAGGACTGGATTACTCAAGTACTCTGACATATATGTAGTGATATAAAATCAACTATGAGTCAAGTACCACCAGTTTACTACAGTGAAATAAAACAGTTCACCATTCTGTGTTATTATTCAACTCATATAGCATATGGCTTTGAGCTTGAGGTTCACCTTGAGCAAATTGCAACTGTTCTAGCAGCAGCCATGGTAATTTCTGGTACAGGAGGTGTGTAGTCTTCAACTTCTGAATATCTATAGAAAAAAAAAGCTGGCAGGAAGAAAATGGATGCATTCAAATCATGGTGCTGGAAGAGCCTTTTGGCCCCCTACATTCTTGCTGTTTTGTTTTGTTTTGTTTTGTTTTGTAGTTGTCAGATGTAGGACACATGAACACATGAACAAATAGCTGGCATAACAACATTGAGATCTCCTTGCAGTGGCGGGTTCCTACTTCACTTGGCACCTCAGGTATTGCTCTTGACCTTCCATGTTGAGATAACAGGATCCATCTCAAGTAGCTATTTAAATGTGAATGACAGATCTGATTCCATTCTGTCAGAAAATGATGATGATGATGATGCTTTTTTGCTTGTTTGCTTGTAAAGCCACTTGCCAATAGCTGAGTGGATGTTCTATTAAATGGTAGACTGCTGAGGCCGTTATCTGAATGCTTACGCATTAAACACTGCTGCTGCTAAGTTTATTTTAATTGATGTGATTGTGTTTGTATTTGATGGGCTTTTTTTTCTTAAGAACTGTACAGTATACCTCTCAAATGTCTTCTATCAAATATGATCTATAAATTACTGCAAGCTGTCTTGTGTTAATGAAACAAGTACCCTGTGTTAATTAAACAAGGTGTGAGAATGCAGAAGAGTGCCTAGAAGTCAAGCAGCCTGCTTCAAGTTTCCTTCCATCTCCGAATGTCTAAAACCACCCTCTTATGGACATTCACATTGCTTTGCTTCAATTTCTCAGCCAATGACTGCATCTTTCCAGAGGCTGGAAGGACCAGTGGGCAGAGAATCATAGCTGTATGGCATATATAACATGCTGATGAATTAGTAAAAATATTACATTTGCTAAAAACGATTCAGTGACCGATCACTCATTTATGGATTGATGACCGTCCTTCTGTTTCTCCCAGAGATAGGAAACTACAAGTATAAGAAATGCTGAAGCAGAAAAATCCCTGAATAGACAAAATTAAGGGACATCCTTTGACATCACACCCAGGTGTATGAGTCAAGGCTTTTGCATGCATTCCAAATGAGCTCACACATAGCCTGGATGACAGTGCTTGTGAAGTGGGTGGTGTCTCCACATCCACTTTCACCTGGAACCAAGAAACTATGGCCAGTAGGGCAGCATATAGATTGGATGGATGGATGGATAGCTTAAGTTAGAGCAGAGAAAACAGAGGCAGCATGAGAAACTCATTTCAGTTCAGGGAACATCTTTTGCTTCCAGGGACTGCGGCTACAGTGGTTCAATGCTTCTTCCATGTAATCCCTGAAATGTGAGGAAGTGTTTGCCACACATATGTTGTGAAAGAGCCCTTCATTCTCTGCCAAGCAGTCTTAGATAAGTACTGCTGAACAAAGGCTTAAGGCCAACTTTGCTCTTAGATGTTGCCCTTTGGCAATTTCCTAGAGATCTGAATGTTTAGGTAGGGGAATGTAAAAGGCTCCAGTTCATCCAACACAGGTATGTTAATTACTAGCGCAGAAAACAGGTTGTCTCTGCTCTGCTTAGCTTTTTTCGCCTTCAGAAATACTGTAGCACAACAGTCATCTTTTCCCACTTGTCCTGTCCCAGTTCATTCTCAGAATAGGAATAACAGATTTTGTGCAAAGTAGCTAAGGATCTGGAAATCTGGTTTGAGGAGGGTGGGAGGCAGCAGGATAAAGATTATGATTGTTTGTCTAAATTGCATGAAATGGAATCAACACCTTAATGGTCCATAACACTAGTAGTTTTAGAAGCAGGCCTGAGGGCTGTCAAAGGTGTTTTTCTTAATAAGCGCTCCCTGCTAAACACCACTTAGGGCTAGCCGGCTGTTTTTCCTTACTTGCTTTGCATTGCTTTAGTTTTATGCAATCCAGGTGTTCCAATCATAATTCCAATATTATGGCACATGTGATTAAAATATATTGTGGTTTTATATTCAAGCAATAATAGCAGCACATAAATAAAATGCTCCTGATGGCTGAGGGAAATAACAAACTGTCATTCAAATTGATGGAAAACTTCTGTGAGAATAAGAGCCGCAAATTACTATTCAATAGTGTGACTTTAATAAACGTATTTGTTACTTTCTGAAGATGGCTCTGAAGGGTTCTAATTCTTAGGCTGTAGGCCTTACTGCATAATGCTCACAAATGTATACAACAGAGTCTCACTGGCTATTCTTTTTCAAAGTGGTTGGGATGGAGGCAATTTGCAGGATAGAAACAGCTTGGAAGGGGGTTTTATCCAGCAGACTTGTTTTGCTGGTTCTTCACTGCACATTGCTATTCTTGGTGGTTCTCTCTCTCTCTCTCTCTCTCTCTCTCTCTCTCTCTCTCTCTCTCTCTCATTCTCTCTCTCTTTCTCTCTCTCATATTCGCCTGCTTCTTGCTCTTTAGTCAGTGTTAATGTTAATAAATGTTGTTGCCAGTATTAATATTTAGTGCTATAACTGAGTAGGGGGAGGGTGTGGCAGATATCAGTGTTAACTCACTAGGAGCCAAAATGTTTATTTCTTCATGGTTTGAATCCCCCCCCCTCACCCATTGGATAGGTTTTATTTATAATTTTTCCCTCCCCACCACCCACATTTTGGGATCTTGTGTCCCTCTTGTTTTCATTGCGAGATTCAAAGGCACAGTGGTGGTGTCATGAAATAGATGATTTTCATAACATACTTTGAATTATTCTGAGATTGATATATTTTGTAGAAAAGACCAGATTTTCATATGTACAAGATATACAATAACAATATATTCATAACAACTGATGTCAAGTGACAGTAGAATTCAATCAAAGAGAGGAAAGTGCTTTCCAAACCAGGGACATGTGGAACTGGTGCACCTTTTTAAAATAGGAAATACACCTGATTGAAGCAGGTACGAAACTGTATCAGTTAATAGGCAGTATAGAAATCAAATCAAATCAAATCAAAAATAGATAAAATAAAATAAAATAAAACAGTTGGCAAGGGACTTGGTGGGAAAGGCATATGTACCTCATACATTGACCAGGGAGGAATTTAATCCATGAACAACTTTTGAAAGACTATCATGGATCCCAGTTGGTAGTTTCTGATTGCAATTGAAAAATACAGTGAGAAAGTCATGGCTTTGGTTAAGATAATAAATATTTCAGTAAACTGCTTGATATTGAGTATGTTTGTGTCATTGTGGGAGGGGGGAATATTAATGAGATCTTAGTTCCCCTCCTGTATAGGAATGATTCATCCCATAAGAGACAAGCAATGTTAATATTCACAGTTCAAGAATTTGGCCTGATTGATCCATGAAGAATGATGCATTCAGACAAGACAGTCTTTATGTTTGTCTCTTTGGTCCACTACAGCTGATTTAATTTGGTTTTCACATCCTAGCTATACCTAATCAGAGACCTTAAAGATTGAAACATTAATAATATCAGACCATACCACAGTTTGTTTGAACTTGCTTCCTAGAAATAACCCAGAGCATACCGGTGCTTTAATGTTTCTTTGTTAAATGCTGAGCTGCAAAAATATTTTGAAATCAACAAGACCACAACCAATCCCTGCTCTGCTGAGTGGGAAGTTAGTAGAGCTTTCATCTGTATTGCTTATGCTTCTCATAAAAATAAATTTTAAAAGAAGCAACAAATGGCTTTAAGTAATGGGTTGAAAACTCTTGTAAGTCAGTTTGCCACTGCTCAAAATGCACAACTTTATCAGGAGGTGCAGCAAGTTTAATATAAGTTGAAAAATAATGTTTTCAGCAGGCAGAATTCACATTAACTTAAGATAGACATAATGGAAGAATGGTGAATGGCGCAGTAGGATCCTGACATATCACCATAGACAATAAAAATGTTGATTTTGGTGATTAATGATACTGGCAAGATACTCATCCTGAAGATATAAATTTTCAATTTTTGAAATGTTATTCAGAATTGCATAGCAGTGGTTGTCAATTATCAGAGCAGGATATGAATGCTCCCCTATCCGTGGTTAATTTTCCCTGTGTATATATTCTACAAAGGCAGCTTTTAATAGTGACTTTGCAAATTGAGGAAATTACAAAAGTAATATGAAACAGAGACATTGCCTGGTCTAGATGGATTTCTAGTTGAAAAATAAGACTTTTTCCAGCTTCCTAGTTCCGAAGCTTTATAGTTTGGATAACTCTATTGTTTAATTATGCTCTCTGCATTCAATGATGCTTGCATTTCTGTAATCCTTAAACCAGACACAGACTATACCTTCTGTGCTAAGTATCAGCCTAGTTTATTGATCAATGTTGACATCAAAATGTTAACTACAGTTTTGGCTGACAGACTACAAGGAGTTATTACAAAGTTAGTCCAACCAGACCAGTTCACTAAAAATAAGCAGGGTACTAGCAATCCCCTCTAATGGTTGCTATCATCTCCATATCTAAAGAGATGATAAAATTTAATGGAAATTTCTTTTTGCCATATTGGTTTTTCTTCCAATTTTTTTACTGTAAAAATTGTATATGACACTCCTAGAGTTAGGACAGGTGACATTTTATATGAGTTTCTCTCACCTGAGAGAGGTACTAGTCAGGGAAGCGCTCTCTCTCTCTCTCTCTCTCTCTCTCTCTCTCTCTCTCTCTCTCTCTCTCTCTCTCTCTCTCTCTCTGATATTTAACATTTAACTTTGGAATCCCTGGTATGTGCTATTTGACAAAATCCTAATATTAATGGAGCTGTGCATAAGGCACTAAAATATAAATGTATTCTTTACACTGATGATCCCCTATTGTTTACTTCAAAGCTCATATCTGGTTTTGATTAATGATTTCAGATATTTATTTTAGTCAAAAAAGATGCAATGTTCAATCAAAGAGGGTGGATTTGGCTTCCCTGATTTTTCTTTATACCTTTGGGCCTATTTGTTGACTTGCACTAGGTTTTTATCTTATTTGGTCAGATAAGATCCCTTTCCCTGGTCTATTCCCTGGTCCATTCTGGACTCTTCTTGCTTGCATCCTCTTCCCAAATGTACTGTCCTAGGCTCTTGCTACAATAAAACAGATAATGCACCTTTCCGATAGTAGGAGCTATGTTTATATCAATTGCAGTTTGACTTACTTTCCCATGCAAAATCAACTTTATGGTGAAATTAGATTTAGATCAGAGCACATGAGAAAAATAGAGTGGCTAAGTACACATCGACCAAAAAAGAGGGCACAAAATCTGTATGTGGTAAAATAGGCCGTCTTTCAATAACATAAGCACATAAAAAAGTCCTGCTGGATCAGACCAAAGCTAGTTAAGGACTCAGTGGCAAGCTAGCTGCTCACAGGATCCCTCAAGCAGGATGGTGCAAGACCCTCACCTCCTCAGTAACTGGTGTATGCAGGCAGACCACCTCTGGAAAAGGAGGAAGTCTCAGCCGGCAAGGCCAGTAGCCACTGAGAGTTTACTCCTTCATGAATCTGTCCAATCCCTTTTCAGAGCCATCCAGATTGGTGGCCATCTCCACTTCCCATGGCAACAGATTGCACAGTTTAACTATATGAGAACAGTTAAGGTTTCTTAGTACACAGCATCTCACCATAATGGTGAAAAGTGTGTCTGCTGTCTAGATTTCAAGATGAGAAACTTCAAAGTCTCTGAGTCTTTCTCTTTAACTTACACTTGGAGGGGAAAACCCTACAAATGAACTTATCACGATGCTACAGTCGCAAACAACCACAAGGCTGGATTACTACAGTAGAGTTTGTGCAGGGCTGGTTTGAAAGCTGAAGGAATGCAGAATGCAGCAGCACAACTGCTGGGACGAGCAGCTCCTTTTCGTCATGTAGCCTTTCTGCTGAAGAGCATCACTGCTTGCCTGCTTGCTTCCATTAGGGGATGGGGATGCTGAATGAACTGATCTGCTTGTACTTGGTACATTTCAGTGAAGCTCATCAAGCAAACAACCAGAGAAGCATCAGCATGCCAAGCCTGGGAGACTGCTACAGCTTCCATTTTTAAAGTGTGTCTGTGCGGGGAGGTAAATTTGTGAAAAGTTTGTGCATTCAACTCAAAATATGGCCACAATCTGTATAAATCGCAGCCTTATTTCAAACAAATCCCCCTGCCTTTTTAAAACATACACACCATGGCCTGATTTAATAGCAGAAGACCATGTGCTGGCTGTACTTGCAGCTCAGCAGGTCAGTAGTACAGATGTGTGAGGAATTCATTTGGGGTGGAATCCATTGGATCCCCTGGG
The DNA here is from genome assembly GCF_004798865.1 of Varanus komodoensis. Lineage (NCBI taxonomy): Eukaryota > Metazoa > Chordata > Lepidosauria > Squamata > Varanidae > Varanus > Varanus komodoensis. The sequence goes on along the minus strand of NW_025335727.1, from coordinate 10,783,059 downwards.
CCTGGTTGCCTGGACTCCAGTCTGCTTTGAGGCAGCCCTTCATCTGAGCTCCTGGCAGCATGCCCAGTGTTCATGGGATACTCACCAGCAATCAAGCAGCATGCACTGCATTAGCAGTGCCCCTCTCCCATGCCAAGCGTAGCCACCACTTGGGTGACTGCAGCTGAGGCTGAAGAGGGCTGATCCCCGGGGAACCAACCCCATATACAAGCAGTCTCCACCCACTGTGCTGAGTGCAGCTGCATATGGGCTGCTGCACCCAATGTGGAAGAAGGCAAACTTGCTCCTCAGCTTTGGGACTTGGGACCAAGGAAAAGAATCCGTTTGCAGTTTGTCTGGCTCTTGTGCATGGAGCTTTGAGCTTGGAGGAGGGAAGTGGGTTGGGCAGTCCTCTCCCAACTTCTAAAAAGTTGGGTAGATACAGTCAGGATGTCACAGACATGCTCAGAGAAGTCTTACCCTCTGTCTTAGAAGAAAAGAAACAAGTCCTGATTAGGGTTAAAACAAAGAACTGTGGTGTCCATCTTCCACTGCTCACAGACTTGTTCTTATGTTTAGCCCTAACTTAAAAAGCAAGCCCAGCTGAAATGTGGTCTGTGAATTTTCACAGAACAAAGGTTGTGCAAGCAGCAACTTTCCTCCCTGTCATGTGTGACACAAAGAAAGATTTTTCACAGATTCACAGAACAGCCAGGTCAAGTTGCTCAACATGATACAGAACAGGGATGCTGCTTGTACAACATCTGCATGGCCCTAGCCAGGGGCTCAGACTCACAACTGCAACAAAAGTCCATGGAGAGAAGACCACACATCCTATCAATCACTGTTGTTTTTGTTGTGGTCGTGTTCATTTTTCTATTCTATTATTAAAGCTTTCAGAGTTTCATAAGCAAATGGCAGGCAGGATCCAGATCCCAGTGAACATATAATGTAAGTGCCAATGAGAAAAAATGATGGAGATACTTAACACTTTTCTTATCACATTAAATGTTGGTGAACACTTACTGCAGGAATCTGAAACAAACTCACAGTAAAGGCTGTACATGCGTTGCCATCTCCTACAGGGGCAAAACGTGGCCTGGGGAGAGATCTGGGCAAAGCACAGGGAGAAAGGCTTACACTCGCTGCCCCCAGCTCTATGGGCCCAAACTGGGTCGTGTGCTTGCAGCTTTTCTTTTTTTGCCAAAATGCAGAGAGATGAAAGATACAATCATGAGCATCAGTGAGCTCATCTAGTTTGACTTTCAAAGAGTAGCTAGGCTGGATGTGAACTAATGTAGTTTCACATATTTATTATTATCTTTTATCACCAAGTCAAACTTGGATTGGAAACAGGAGTTAAAGAGCTATGTCTTGCAGAAAAGGTGCATTTTTGAGGCAATAAACTATAGTACTAAGTGAAATGGATTCCAAAAAGCTGGTAAACTAAGGATGCTGTAGGAGGAGAGAAGACCACCTGAATATTTTACAAAGGTTACGAAGACATAATTGCAGCTGCAATGCTAAAGTATAACTGGCACGCCAGTCCATGAATCCTAAACAGAATGGCTAGGTAGAGAGTGGTCCATCATTCTCTGAATGGAAATGGTATGCAGTTCAAAAGAAACACTTTGGATTATCCCCTTCCAGATAGCATTGACTGCCTTGTGCTTCAGTCCCAGAATGGCAGTCCCAGAATGGCAGAATGGCATTATCCCAACTTTTCATACTGCAGTATTCCAACACTTCATCCTCTGTTGTCTATTTTGTTTTAAACCATCTCTTTCAGCAAATTGTCTTACCTCCCTGTTGGTTTTCAAATTACCCCTGCCTCCACAGTATAGTTTCTTTGCCTCCCACTTCATGGAGAATGGAGGGCACCAGGTTAAATATGCGTATGAATGCCTGAATGTGATTTCCACAATGAATTTGGCCCTCGTACCTTGCATCTGCCCTTTCTTAACCTTCCTTACAGAGATAAATGAACACAATTTTTAAGAGTTTTCTATGAATGCCCTCACTTGACACTTCTGGCTGGCTAGAAGGGCACCTATGTGTCTGTAATCATTAACTCCATTTATGAATCCAAGCCTTGTGCCTCCTTCAGTTCAGCTGATCTCACCCTCCATGTTAGTGTTCAGCTTAGAAATGCTGCAGGCTGTAATACCATGAAATATATTGTCCCAAAGAAAGGCATCAACTATATGGTGGATCAATAATCATTCTATTAAATCCAGAATTTTACTTACTGATATGCTGATGGAGATACTCATTATCCCCCCCCCCCACCAGTCATCACAAACTGGACCTTTACTGGACTGTGGGGAGCCAATTGTTCATTGGTAAAACACATATTTAAACTGATGAAGGACTTTGGTTCAATGTCTGATATCTCCAGCTAGAAGGATTAAGTATCAGGAGAAGTAAACTATCTCGGCATGTGACCCCCGCTACTTTCCAGCAAACTACTCTTTGCAAAAATAGACAAGAGTAAGTGTCCTATCTAGCTTCTTTCAAGCTTCCCCAGGGGAGCTGATCTGAAAAATGCACATAGCAGAAGGCCATAGCAGGGTCAAGTGCAGCTATGCAGGATGACCAGGCCATCAGGACCCTGGACAGAGGTCTCAGCAACATGCAGATCTCTTCTGAGGTTTTATGATCTAGGCCTGCTGTTAATACCACCCCTCTGACTGCTCTCTCTCCTAGTATGAGGATGGTGAGGTCTGCATTGATGGGCACAGTCACTCAACAGAAAATGAACAATTCCAACTGAATAACTTTACCTAACTTTGGATTTCTATCCAAAGGATATTGTTTGCCATTTGGGTACCTGTAATGTAACATGGTAACTTCAGCTGTATAGACTGAAGATAGATCAAGTTAGTAGTGCAGCTAGAACTATTCAGCAATAGAATACCATGCCATATGTTTTGTTTTATTTTATTTAGCTTTTGTTTATTATAAGACCATTCCAAGGCCTTGGTAGTGGACAGTATATAAAAGTTTTAAGTAAGTAAGAATCAAATAAATAAATAAATACATGCATACTTGTTGAGGGTGTTTCCTTTAATAGCTGCAGTGTTTTGGCATTTTGGATCATAAGTGACCATTGAAAGCCCTCTGTGTGTGTGTGTGTGTGCACATGCATGTGCATGCACACACACAGAGGGGAAGGGGGAAGGAGAGAGAGAGAGAGAGAGAGAGCTTTAATGCTCACGGATACACGTTGTTACAAGGATAGAAGCTTCTGTAGCAGCATTATATGGATTGTACAAAAGCATTCCATTAGGTAGCCCAATCTTCTCTACTCTTTGTTCTGCAGATGTGATCAAACAGCGCTTCATCAACTACTTATTTCTGAAAACTCTTTTTATTTCCCTACCATGGCATAGAAAACAAGAAAAGTAGCCTGACCATCAAAGCAGGCCCTTAGGATTGCTAGTTGGTAGCCCTTGGGCCAGCTTTAGTAACCTAAAACTTTTTTTTTTTTTTTTTTTGGTCCTTATTAATGCCCTAGATTTAGATTTCATGACCAACAAGTCTAGCATTTAATGTTTACCAGGGTTCATGTCTGGAGTACAAAGTGGCTCCCAAACTAAGAGGAACTGTCTTTTCCTGCCACAGAACACCAATCAACATGCATAAGAAAAATTGTCCCTTGCATTGAATGTGTGACATTATTAAGTTTTATCAGTTCCTTTATCTGGTTCCCTTTGGCACCAGGATCTTTTCTGTGAATTATTATTTGGTAGGACTTCTTAACTACCTTTACTGGCAACAACTAAAATTTGTCAATCAGATTTACAATGCACAGCCCTCCTTCTGCATGCTGACTATTCTTAATTAAATCATAACTTTTTAGTTGTTCCCTGGCTCTTTCTGATGGATGTTTCTAGTGGAGATTTCAAGCACCATAGTCAATCTTTTAAACCCAGATCTTTCCTAGATTTGCTCTTTCAAGAAACCTTAAATCTTGCTCAAAGCCTATAGTTCTCTCAGTTTTTCACCTATCTACAGCACCTTTCTTGGATTCCAAAATGATTTAGAAGCCTGTTTTTCACAGCTGGTTTCCAGTTCTCATTTATTATTCACTCACAATTACAATTTATATGCTCAAGGATATTGACTCATAGTGCCTAAAAATTAAGAATGTTAATGAGAGGCCTTGCCTAAACCTGGGTAGGAACAATGCCTTCAAACATAAAACCAAAGATGCTCAACATGGGAAGGAATGTATGGATGTTGTAAACCTTATCCCATTTATCTTTCATGATTTGGCAGTTACCTTTCATTATGTTATCCATTCATCAACAACATCAGATTGTGTGAAAAGCCATTCATAAACAAATTTGCAAATTCCTGAACCCCGACACACCACCCAAGTATGCAAAACCATGACAAATGTGTATTTTCATGCTTTAGTCTATTGGGCAAATTATTTTGTTTCTATTTCTACTACTAAATATGTGTAAAATTATGGAACATTTAAAAATGGTATGAAGCTGTATGGAATCTGTGCAATTCAGGAAATCTAGTCTGGTTTGGAATTCATGGGTTTAATTTCTAGAAACTGAAATCCATGTGTGAATTTTGTCTGTTGTTGACTTCTCTAGCATCACTAATCATGGACCATATTTTGATGTAATGATGAAAACTGTTTCAGGGACTTACTGTTCAAATACCTCCCTTGCTTATACTTTGGCATTGGATAAAGACCATTTCAAGGTTTTTAAAAAATTATCAGAAAGTTAGATTCCAGTTTATGTACTTGGCAACATCCAAAAATCTAAATAAAGAATAATTGTTGATACTTTCACATTAGGAGTGGGAAACATCATATTCAGGGGCCAAATTCAGCCCTTCTGTCATCCCAGTCCATTACTGTGAGGTTCTCAGAAACTGATGCCCTCTATTCCTTTCACCCTCTTTTCTGCAAGAGCCATTCCCAGTTTGTGTGCATTAATGCCCCATTCTAGAAGGTTGAAATACTTCCCTATATCTTAGTTACTGATAGTAAAAGTGTATGACAAAATAAACTGGCATTTTAGTTATTTTGGCCACACCCTATTGGCTTTTGACTATACTCCTTTTGTATAGTCTACCTGTCATTGGATTATGACCCTTGAAAAGCTTCCTTCAAATGGAAACTGGATCAAACGCATGTCCCACATTTCCCCATTCCTGCATGTCTTCTGTATGATATTATCCGGTTTCCATCCTGTCAGGAAAGGAAGAAGTTCTAACTTCTGGAAGGCCCAATACTGGCATCAGAAAGAGTCATGTCATGAGTGTCTATATTGACTGTGACTTCTGAAACCAGCTGCCTCATCCAGAAAGGAGCCAAACTGAAGCAATTTCAGTTCTGCAAAATTACCATTAGACACCCCCATTCTTTTTCCTAAAATTAAGATTCAGACACACAACACTGCCAATCAGCAATTGGTGTACCCCTTCTGACTGGTTCTGGTTCGGTTTGCTCAGTCTCATTCAGTCCAAAGCTGAACACAGTCTGGAATTTCCTCTGACTTCCTAAGAAGCTAAAATTGAGTGGTAGAAGGTTAGGGTCTATGGTCTATGAATGCTCTTTAGATCCTATTTTTGGATTAACAAAGCCAACTCTGTTATGCTAATATTGGTATGTAATATTTTTATAGTAGATAATTATAGCATTGTTAACGCTAATGATGGTAATTTAGCAGAACACCCATCTGTTTCTTTTTTCAGCCTTATTTATTTTCTTTAGTCTTTTCAACATATTCTTCCTCATAATTAATTGCACATTTTGACTTTATGTTAAAAATATAACCATAATTTAAAATATTGAAAAATAAATGTGGAGGTATTTGTGCATGAAATTCAACCATGAGAACAAAACTGCTGAGGAAAATGAGTAAAAAGTAATCCACAAATGAATATAGAGGGCAAGAAACACCACACTCTACATTTATCATGGTATTTCTTTTAGATTTAATATTCATCAGTCCATCTTCTTAATTAGAATCATCTTTAACTAATGCATCATATATATGAACTTCATACTATTTGTTAAGGAGAATATTCACAAAACCTATGGATTGCATCTAATGGTTGGGTAACCCATCTTTTCATTCTTCTCATCCCACCCCCACCCCAGTTGTACACATTAAATCCTCTTTAAAGAGTTCTTGGAACCTCCTGAACAACTTGGATAATATGCCATGGAGCTGAAGTGAGGAGGAGGCATTCTCCTGTATCAGGTAGAAGGAACTTCCATAAGGGGACTACAGCACAGTTGTGAAAAACACCTGCTCATTGTTGGTGTCAGAAAGGTCCAGTTAGTGCAATTCTTGACCACCATCATGTATGCTTTCGACACATGAAGGACTTCGTCTGATCCCAAGTCATTGACAGATGGATTTCTAAAATGTCTAAAGTGCCCTTCATCCAAGAATGTTTATGCTGTACATAAACATTTACCATATGATGTACAGTACCATAGAAAAATACAATTAGCCATCATACAAATGAGAAAACTAAAAGGCAACAGGCTCAGAAACTGTAGAAGAAACTAAAGCAATACAATCAAGTGAAATGTCCAGGCAAATAAAAATGTCTTGGTTTCACGCCAAGAAGATTGTTGTGCCTACAGACCCTCTTTACAGAAAGGTAATTTCCTTTGTATGTATACTATATATAATAACTTCCTCCTATTGATGGTTCTTAAGGGAGAGGTTCAATTGGAGATCTTAATGCTTGGACATATTGGTATGGTAGGAGTTTGTCCTTCACCAATAACCCTGAGCCATTTAGGGCTCTAAAGATAATCATCAGCACCTTAATTGGGCTTGGAGATAGATAGGCAGTGAATATAATTCTTACAAAATGGGTGTAACAAATCTAATCAGAATTATAATAGCCATATTGCATAATAATTGAATTTTCCAAATCATCTTCAAGGGCTGCTCCATAAATAACACTTTATAGTAACCCAACCTTCCTGGTTCATTGGCAGTGTTGCCATCACCACTTGGGATTCCAGAAGGCATCTTATTAACCACTAGAAAAAGATGCTGGAAATAAATGAACTTTTCCTATGAATCAGCAGGTCTTTTTTCTCTCTCTTTAAATGTGAGAACTCCTTGTCCTATAGTGTATGTTTGTTCAGTTCCACCTTGGATTTGAGAAGCATGCCACAGAGACCCAAAAATGGCAATAGCATGATTGACCTACTTGATGAATCAGCTGCATCTGACAATATATTCCAGGTTTAAACAAATGGGTTTGTATCACCTACAATTTATAAACAAAACCACTAGATCAGTTACAGTTGCTCTTTGCTTATTTAGTCTCTGGTTTATACACTGGTGCTTTCTGATATATGAATGGTTTGCGTTGTGCAGAATGAGAACCACAGTCTTAGTAACATGGGAACTTTCTGGGATTACATTATTAACGGAAAATGTAAGAAGGCACAAAAAAAGGAATAGATGTCAAACTTGTAACATGTAGGTGTGAACAAAGTCCAGATTAGTAAAGGTCCATTGCATTCCATAGCTCAGGGTGGTCTACTCATTCTTGGTATTAGTTGTTAAAGGCTTAATAGGACTATTACTAGAGAGCACTGAGTAATAAAGAAACATGTTTAAAGAAAGGCTAACATTTTCAAGAAATTCTGTCTCCTTCCTAGCTGTTGCCAGGCTGCCAACAACCAATGCAAAGGACAAAGGAATCTCAGTGTTTCTTTTGGAGTGTATGCTGATGCAGAGCATTCAAGCCTGAACACACCAGTATTAACAATATGATGTCGGGTCCAATGTGTGCATGCAAGCCCTATCCTCCACATTCCCACATGCCCAGCAGCTTTGTAGATCTTCAGGCATTGGGCGCAAAGGTCTGTGGCAGATTTGTAAGTATATTTTAATGGGTGCACTTGCAAACCTTCTGCAGGTGGAAAATATGATAAAGCAGAATTCCCCATTGTGGGGGCATGTGTGCCTGCTGGATGGAACATACAATAGCCACACAGATGTAGACTTTGCCTGTGCAAAAGCCTTTCAAAGAACCCGCATGCCTAAAGTTGAATGGGGGAAAGGTGTGTGGACATCCTTCATTCCCACCACCTGCTTTTATCTCATGAGTGCAGGTTAAATGCCTGCACAGGCGAACCTCTAACACATGCTTGCATGACACATCTGGTGTATTGCCTTAATAAAGAGATTGAAGGTGAGCTGGGTTGCAACCTGGACTGCCTATGGTCCACCACCATCATCAGGACCTCTGCTACTTTCATTGAATTACTGGTTTTGTAAAAAGTAGAAAAACCAGTATGTGAATGCAATACAATCTCACATTGTTGGGATCATTTCTTTTACTACATTTCTTGAATCTGGTTTTACCAAGGATGCATGGATTACTTCTTTTGGTACATCCCAAATGTTCATCCCATCATGCAATGGGAGATCGCACCAGAGGCCCATGTGACAAACCATGACTCAACTATTTTCCAGCATACAGATGAGCAAATCATTATATTTCCAGTCCATGCCACTTTCCAAGGTGAGTTCACCCATACAACCATTATTTTCCCTTTCCAAATCAACCAGAAACTTTTAAGGACAAGTTGGTTATAAACTGGTAGTTAAATATATCTTTCAAAATGCATCGGAAAGATATTTTATCCCAAAATATGCATTTCTAAATGCATTTGGAGCCACAAATTGTGTCCAAAATATATTAAAAATGGTTCTCACCTGCGCATTGATCCAGCAGGACAAGTTGCTTTATGCCTGAACTTGTAATGTTCACACTTTTCAAGCCTTTTTACCTTGACACATTGAGAGTGAAAAAGATAGAATCATCTTTTTGCCATTCTAGAAAACTAAGCTGGAATTTCAGAAAAGTAAGTTAGTTTCTACTTCATTGTTTTTTCTTCCCATCAGAGGAATACCATTGTGATAAAAAAATTTTCACCTTGTTGTTCCTGGCAAAGTATTTCCCTGCCTTGATCGTTCAATCGGTTACTGGCCTTGCTTTTCTAAGGTTTGGTTTCTTTGAATTCTTTTGCTGCTATAGGCAATATCTGTCATTGGTATAAAAACTTCAGAGCTTTCAAAGGGCAGCTAATACATATTTTTCATCTTGACATGGTTTATGCCATATGCCATTATCAGATTGCATTTAAGCTCCCCATGACAGCATGTCATTGTTCAATTAGGGCTTTTGACATCATTCCTAATTGTAAATATTTCAGCACTTTGGGTTCCTCCTACGTTTGCCTTTCATTTGTCACTGGAAGCCATTGCTCAACTGAAATAAAATGGTTGTGTTCTTTGAAGAGACTGAAAAAATAGAAAATCAAATTTACTGCTTTAATAAATACTATATAAAAGTTTTTGAAGGAATACTTAATAAAGTAAAGTTTTTGGCCCTCACCAAGATGTTATGTTTCTGGAATCTTACGGCAAAATTCTGTACTTGTTTACTCATAAATAGCTGGATTTTGCTCAGTGAGGTTTACTGCTAGGAAGGGGGCATAGATTTCAGCTAGGCAGAGAGCAATCCAAGTAGGGTGAGGGAGAAGCACATACAAATCTGCAGGACCTGAGCTCCTAAAGTTGTCCAAATGCTATCCTGAACTTCATTCCAGTTCAGAACCATGTCATATTGTGAGATTGGCTTTTTTTTTTCTCATGAAAATCTGTGCATATTTTCTGTATATGTTTCCACATGGATGATACATCAATTCTGCACATCTTTGAAATATTCTCATTCTTCATTAAAGCATGTTTGGGTGTTGTTCTTGTTAGTTGTGAAGTCAAGTCTGACCCATCGCGGCCCCATGGACAACATTCCTCCAGGCCTTTCTGTCCTCCACCATCCCCCGGAGTCCACCTAAGCTCACACCGACTGCTTCAGTGACTCCATCTAGCTACCTCATTCTCTGCTGTCCTCATCTTCTTTTGCCGTCAATTATTCCCAGCATTAGGCTCTTCTCCAGGGAGTCCTTCCTTCTCATTAGGTGGTCAAAGTATTTGAGTTTCATCTTTAGTATCTGGCCTTCTAAAGAGCAGTCAGAGTTGATAGCCTCTAGGACTGACCCATTTGATCACCTTGCAGTACACCTTGCAGGAGTCTCCTCCAGCACCACAATTCAAAGGCCTCATTTCTTCAGCGCTCAGCCTTTCTTATGGTCCAGCTTTCACAGCCATGCTGGGAAAACCATAACCTTGACTATATACACTTTTGTTGGCAGGGTGATGTCTCTGCTTTTTAGTATGCTGTCCAGATTTGCCATAGCTTTCCTCCCCAGGAGCAAGTGTCTTTTAATTTCTTGGCTGCAGGCCCCATCTGTGGTGATCTTGGAGCCCAGGAAAATAAAAACTGTCACTACCTCCATTTCTTCCCCATCTATTTGCCAGGAAGGGAGAGGACCGGATGCCATGATCTTAGTTTTCTTAATGTTGAGTTTCAAGCCAACTTTTGCACTCTCCTCCTTCACCCGCATCAAGAGGCTCTTTAGTTCCTCTTCGCGTTCTGCCATTAGAGTGGTATCATCTGCATATCTGAGGTTGTTGATATTTCTCCCAGCAATCTTAATTCCAGTTTGTGACTCATCCAGCCTCGCCTTTCTCATGATGTGCTCTGCATATAAGTTAAATAGGCAGGGCGACAGTATACAGCCTTGCCGAACTCCTTTCTCAATTTTGAACCAATCAGTGGTTCCATGTTTAGGTGCATTGTTTTAAATGTGCACACACTGTTATACATATTTTGGACTAAATTTCAAACTCAGACATGCACAATCATTGACTGCAGATTATGTCTGAGTCCATGTTATGTGTAGAAGGTACAAACTCACCCAATCCTGGCAAAAAATAAAAAGTGTGAGTAGAGAGGGGTTGCTCCTAAAGCCCATTGACGTTAAGCGCATAGGTTTTACTCATACTATGCTCTGGCTGGCCTGCCAGCCTTTCCACCCAACCAGGGGATTCTCTGTAATTATCAGAGCTACCTGGCAGAATGTTTCCCCACAGTCTGATTCAAGATCCCTTCAGCAAACACACAAACCCACAAGGTACTGTGTGGCTGTGTTTCTTAAACTGCACCAATGAGTAATTGGGCTTCATCTGTGGGGTGTATTATAGCTATATCTTATTATTATTGATATAATGTATTGTATTATGTATTATGTAATTGTACTAACTAAATTTGTTTTGATTTTGTATTACTCACAGTTAAATATTGTATTGCTCGTTTGTATTATTCTAATGTATAATTGTATTTGTTTGGAATGGGGTGTATTTTTAATTTGTATTTATTTATTTATTCATGTTCTATTGTAAGGCGCCCAGAGAGCCCTATGGGCTATAGGGTGGCATACAAATGTAATAAATGAAATGAGATTAAGCAAAAACAAAACACAGTGAGCATGAATACAGATGGGGGAGCTTAGATAGGTAGGCATGCCAAACATGCAGACTGGGGGGGAAATACAAATTAGCTCATAACAAACCTTGGTTTGAAACAAGAACATACTCGTGTTTATTGGGTTGAAATAAGGAGTCTTTCCAAAATTACTAGATTCAGTTTCTAAGCCAACTAATTACAAGTTCTGCTCCATCATTACACAAACTATCTAGATTCAGAAATTTGCTTTTACTGAGATCACTACTACAGTCAGGAGTATGACAAGACACATGTTTTACTTGGTCTTTTGACATCATTTAGGATGAGGCAATTCCTTCCCTCTTCATATTTATGCATTTATTACATTTCTATACTGCCCAATCTTCTAAGCTCTCTGGGTGGTTCACAACAAAAGGCATTTTAATCTTACTGATTCAGACAGTCCTGGAGCTGAAAGAAGCGGTGTTTTTATTATTTTTGGCTGATGATTATTGCCACAGCTATTTGTTAGGAATATATGAGGAATCTGGGGAAAGGCATGGTATTGCCTATCACCATGGCCTGGATATGGTGAGATTTAGACTAGTTTGTCTTTGTCCTCACTGCCTTTAGTCTTGCCTACCCCCGGAATGTCCCCACTTCCCAGAACTTCTCTGCAATGGCACTTGGCCCTTGAGTTGAAAGAGCTTCCTCAACAGAGGTGTAGCCAGTTCTGAGTTGGGTGGTCACATGGTCCACAGACTTGGTATAAGACAGTTTCCAATTCTCTTCTAATAGTTACTGTTGTTATAGGGCTATCTTGATGGATTCAAGAATGTTTGAGAATGAAGTGCTCATTGTCCTCTGTCACTTGATCTTGCCAGTGCTACAATCAGCTCCAAGGTCATGGGCTCATCTTACATGAGAAGGGAAACGAAGTTCATTGAGTCAAATCATCACCTCTTCATAATATTAGTTCTTTTTAATGAAATCTCTTTTCAGCCCACTCCATGTACTATGGAGGGGCAGAAATCCTCCATGTTCATTCTAGCTTTAGGCAAGAAAGCAAGCTGTGCTAATGGGCATGCAAGTCTGTGTTCCTAGAATCTTACAGAATTCTTGAGCACTGTTGTGAGACCTTTTCCGGGAGTCACATAAATGAGGATGCTCAGCAAAGCCAGGCTGAAATAGATCTCTCCTTTCATTTACTTGATGAAGCCAAACTAAAACCCTTTTTATAAAAACACTTGGAGACAATTAATGAGACTGCTACAGTGGCTTTTCAGTGCACATGCTGGCAACTAATCCCTTCCCATGGTACAATGAATACACCAAAGGTTTAAAACAAGTAGTTCTTGGCTACATTAGAAGATTTTTAACTGAGTGGCATTATTCCTAATGTTCTCCTGAGGTGTGGAGCTTTTTCTAAAGGAAAATAAAAATGACACACACACACATACACACAAAAGGAATTTGGAAAGCCCTACACAAATATGAGACAGAAAAAGTGGTTACCAACCGCTGACTATTGAAGTTACTTGTTTCCCGATGCCTGAAGTGCCTGAAATTTAAACTAATACAAATATGAAGAAACCCTCTAAAGGAAAATGTTTATAATTTACTGGCATAGTTTGTGGAATACTTAAGCAGTAAGTCTGTCATGGAAGCATCATTTTAAATTAAAAGAAGGGATAGTTCCATAATGAGAAGTGGGACAAGTTTCATGGCAAATTTCAAAAACCTAATATTGGATATAATCAAGTGTACATTAAAGATATTTAGTGGATTTTAATATACTTTGCTGAGGCTCTTTAGAGTGGCTCATAATGACTATATAAAAACATGCTTCTTGAAAATGATAACATGTTTTAATAAGAAACTTCAGATTAAAAAAAAATGGGATTAAGATCCCAAGGAATTCACTTTGGGGGCATTTATACCTTTGTTTTTCATAAGTTTGGCCCAACAAATGCCTATAAAATATATATATGTTTGGAAATTTAGTCTTGAGTATGTCCAGGAGCAAGCTTGTAATTAGGTTTTCAGAACCGTTTTTGATCCTACTACTAAAATCTGAGGGGATATCATGAGTGAATCTTTGAATTCATTTAGCCTTAGAAATGTTGCTCAGCCCATCTGCTAAACTAAACTATCTTCCACTTGGTCCTTCCAAAGACCTCAAGGGGAGTATCATGATAGAAACACCCAAGAATGTCCACATAAATGCTTCTTCCACACTTACCAGGAAAACAAGTTTTTCATGCAGTCTTCAGCAACCCAGGAGGGGCCTATTGTTAGTGACAAGTCACTTTAATGGGTGCTTGCTAGTCAACTCTAGCCACACTCAGTGAAACTGATTCTATGGAACTATTTCAACTGGGCTTCTTTGGAATCGAAACTGCCTTGGTCACTGGTGAGATGAGGTTGGCCAAGAGAGGGACAAGAGTATGACCATATGGATTCTCTTGGACCTATCAGCAGCTTCTGATACTATCCTAGTTTGTTTGTCTGAGTTCAGTGTCGAAGGTGCTGCATTGTAGTAGTTATGTCCCTGCCTGAATGGAACCCAGATCCAGAAGGTGTTTTGTAACTTGGTGACTATTTTATGGGTTTTCACAGGGCTTTTTAATTGATTGATTGATTGATTTCTATACTGCCTTTTTCCTACAAAGGGCTCAAGGTAGCTTACATCTCCTCCTCCATCTTATCCCCACAACAACCACCCTGTGAGGTAGGTTGGGCTGCGAGTCTGTGACAGGCCCAAAGTCACCCAGTTGCCTCCATGGCTGAGCAGGGACTAGAACCCAGGACGTCTGAGTCCCAGTCCCACGCTCTTAACCACTACGCCACACTGGCTCTCTACCATGCTGATCAACAACTACATGAAATACCTAGGGGAGGTTATAGTTAATATGCAGATGGTCTCCTTTTTATCAAATTCAGGGGAACTTGTGGCTGTTCCAAATCAGGGCATGACAGTGGGCAGGATAAGGGCCAATAAACCAAGATTCAGTCAAGACAAGGAGGAGATACTTTTAGTGGTTAGTTTGCTGACCCAGCTAAATGATGTTCAACTCACTGTTCTCAAGTAAGTGGCTCTTGGATTCAGCATTGTTACTTGAGGAACAAGTGGACTCAGTAGCATGGAGTCCACTCTTCTGTTATCTTATGCTGCTGTACCAGCTATGTCCTTATCTGGATATGATAACATAGCTATGTTTATCCATATTCTGGTACCTTCTTATCTCGCTTCCTCAATGCATTATATGCATTATATGCCTGACTGTGTTTGTATAAGATCCAGGAATTGCACTGATCCAAAAAAGAGCATTGAGATCACTAGAGGACTGGCCAGTATGATCATATCATTCCAGTACTTGCATATCATTCCAGTACTTGGCATAGAAATGTAATAATAATAATAATAATAATAATAATAATAATAATAATAATAATATATCTGCACTGGCTTCCAGACCAATTTTTCTGGTTTCAATTTTCAAAGCTTAGGGCCAAATTACCTGAAGAATTGTCTCCTCTCATTTATGCCTGCCTGAGCACTAAGATCATCCTTCTTTAGCAACCCCAACCAAATGGTCAGCAGATACTAAGAATAAGTCCTTTTTGTTATGACATCTTAGCTGTCTGGAATGAGCTTGCCAGAAAAGCTTACTTGACATCTACACAGTGCTCTTTTCAGTACCTGGTGAAGACAGATACTGAAAGAACAAACAACAGTACCAAACAATATAGTATTTGGTTTCTTTTCTTTTAAACATTTGAATGTATTTTAAACATTTGCATTGCTGCTAGGTTTTCTTCACATTTTTTAAAATTTTGTACTCAATTATAAAACTTTACAAAGCATTGTATCATGTTGTATTTCATGGTTTTAATTATTGTGAATCCTCAGAAAGCCTCAGCTATTGGGTGGTTTAGAAATATAAATACAAGAATAAATATATGATGCCCACAAGGACATGGTATTTTTTCTGGTCATTTTCAGCCAAAGGGATGATTCCTCACACCCAAAGCAGAGATTGTATTAAATCGGGCAGCTGCATCTTGTCTGTTGTTTTCATTTTTACTCTGGAATACTCTAGAGCGGGGGAGCAAATTGAATAAGAATTATGTTAGGAAAAGGTCAAAAGCCTGTATCCTCATGCATGCCCTACATCTTCTCTGAAGTAGAAAGAAAAAGAGTGATGGGAATGTAGTTGTCTGATATGCATTTAAATTCATGTCTGCCCTCACAGATACCCATTTCACTAGTTAATAATGGTATTGCAGCTTTTCTTGCTGTGGATCATGGGAATTAAAGTCATATGCTACAATGAGCATAAGAGGATATACTATTCAGAGGGCTAGAGAGAACAGAAAACAAATGGGAAATTCCACCTAGTGACTAAACTGTGAAAGTCCCATGGGACTTCTAATGATGGGAAAAGGAGTTCCCTTGTCATCTGCTGCCGAGAAAGGACCACCTTGCCCCTCTTTTCCATCTGAAATCTCTGTCTCTCTCTATCTCTCTATCTCTCTTTCTTTCTTTGTAGTAGGCTGTACCAGAGGATGTAATTTCCCAAGTGGGGGCTAGGAAGGCCTTGAACTGAGGTTACCCTGTCTGACCAGCTCCCCTCCCACCCAAACTTCCAAGCACATTTTTGCTTAGCTTGTCAAAATCTAAGTTTCCAAGGGCTATTGCCTATGAAGAACAGTATTCCATGGAAGTTTTCCTATAGAAATCTATTCTTTGTTTGGCCATTTGATCAGAAACTAAACTGGCAGGGATTCTATGGCATTGCAATTGATTTCTTTTGCATTGTTGCTAATATGGGCACCCATTTCATAAAAAAAAATGGGAATGTATTTCAGAGGGAAGGAAAGAGTCCCAGAATTACTTATGCTTGTAAGCCCCCAAACTTGGAGGCTTATGGTGATCCCATGCAGAGCTGGAGGAGAGGTAGAGCCAGTTTCTGTCTCTGTGCATTTCAGCTAGATGTCCATGTTCACCATATGGATGTACCATATTTCTGAATTCCTCTGGCTCAGCACTTGGGTAGTGAATTTTTTAAATGCTATTTGTATACAGCAAGCACCCTTCCCTGAACATTGAGTGGAGACAGGTTGGTCACCTCGTTGTTTGAAGTTCCTTATAGAAGCCAAGGAGTGTATCCTCCCAGAGGCCTTTGGTCCCTTGGTCACCAGCAGCAGTCCAGGTATGCTTCATTTCTGTTCCTGACCCTGAAGAAACCTCAAAAAACCTGTGCTTGGAGGCAGAACCATGCCTGTTAATGATTAGGACTTATGATCCACCATGACTTGTCCGATGCTTGAAGCACACAACTTTCTTCTATAAAGAAGAGCACATGGCGTGCCCTAACTTTGCAGTAGGCCCAATCCATCAGGAGGCTCCCATGGGTGTGAAGTCCTCCTGACATGAACAACAAACTTCCCAGGAGTGCATCTCACCAGCACCCCACTCATTCCAAGAGTCTCTTGCATGAAAGGACACCATGTGTCCCATGGTTTTCAAGGTACTTTGGTGTGCATGAGTGAGTGCATGTGTGTGAAACTGGCCTTTTTTCCAAAAAGCTGGCTCTCAAAAATCCCTGATGCTTTTTACATTTGTAGAATTGGAGTTTGCATTTCATGAAGTTCCATTTAGTACATATTGTGGTGTTAAATATTATCTTTCCTGCATAGGAAAAGAAAATGATTGTTCCCTCTCAGAAGCTGACTGTGTAAAATGTGCTTCAATAAAATCCAAGAAAATTAATATTCAATGATTTACAGTAAATCTCCCAAGTACAGAAAGCTTGCTCTAGACAGGCAAAGCAAACACTTATGGGCTGCATTATAATGATGGCTTATGCTAATTAAACTGAAGCAGAAATGCTTAATTTATGCCTTACCATCAAATGAATGGTGGGGGGAACACCCTCTTGGTTCAAGCTTTACCTTATTAAGAGGATTTACCTCCTTATTCCTGTAATAAAAATCTATTTTTGAGTGTAGGCAGAGAAAGCAACGATTTGCAATGCTTTGCCTCTAGTTGCCAGGCCATTTGGGATCTCAACCTCCGTTCAGTGCAGTGGTTGCAATTAGGTTAATTAGAACATTATCTCAAAGTGCACAGCTATTGAGGAGTAAGTAGAAAAGAATACATTCTCACTAGCTATTGCTGCCTGCTCACCAATAATGATTCTTTTTTTTCTTTGTTTTTGGCTGAAAATTATTTTCTAATTATACTGAGTAATCTATTTCACCCAGGGAAGGGTGGCATTTAAATATAGAAACTGATGATCTAAACACAGACTACAAACTCTCTTTGGACACCTAGGACCAATGCTAATTGTGATGTAGAAGATGCGAAATCAGATTGCTTTTTAACTTTTAAACAATCCAATCATTGCAGGGTCTGATTTTGATAAGTCCAGTGGTAGTAGAGCAAGGGTATTTAATCTCCCTCCTCTCTCTCTCTCTCTCTCTCTCTCTCTCTCTCTCTCTCTCTC
>NW_025335727.1:10728239-10765104 GCF_004798865.1 Varanus komodoensis | reverse complement strand
CTCTCTCTCTCTCTCTCTCTCTCTCTCTCTCTCTCTCCTCCCCCCCACCTCCTTGGCTGCTACCAATGGAAGAAAGGCAGGCTTTTTTTTTTTCCTTGCTGAAACATTCTTTGAGTCAGATGGAATGAGATAAGAAATAGCAGAGAGATTGAATAGCTCCTCCAATCATAACCAGAGTCTTCTGCAGCTGCTTCAGAGCGGGGTGGAAGAGGAATGTCAAGAAAGCCAAAGATCTCCTAAAGTATATGCAGTTCGGCTTTTACACCCGTCTTGCTGTTTCATTTGTAAAACAATTCTGAAAAAGGACTGTCACAGTTGCAGAGCATCCATTTTGGGTTATTTGGTATGTTACCCATGACAATAAATGAGAACTGCTGTCTCAAAATGGGAGGCCCATGGAGAGTCTTGGTGTGTAACATCTGTAGTCAAACTGATCCTATCACCTGACACATTGAGCTGTGTGTCCCTCTAAGTCCTAGCCCAGATTGTTGACTGCTGTAGAGAGATCTGGCTCAGCAAAACAAAATCAGGACAGGCGGTGTGTTGTTCGGTACAGAGAGGGAGAGGGACAACATCACATGGGCCCATCTGTTTTGAGAGCACTCACACATTTCTGGTCTTTTCTGAACTGAACAATCTTATTTGCAATATCCATTTATTGTCAGGTGGATTTACACTTGGCTATTGGTCATGAATGTCCCAAAGCTAGCTTATGAAAGACAACCCTCCACTCCAAATATCTCAATATATTCAGCACAGCAAGCAGGTAAAATAACTAAAGAAAGAAAAGATAGCAAGATGAAGGGAGGTATCCTAGATCAAATCAAGTCAGAGCTTTCCCTAGCAGCAAAAGTGATATAACTGAGACTGTGCTTCGGACACATCATGAGAAGGCAAGACTCACTGGAGAAGAAAATCATACTAGGGAAAGCCAAAGGCAGAAGAATTGAAGGAAGACCAAATCGGAAATGCACTGACTCCATAAGGAAGCCACAGCCTGGAGTTTACAAGAGCTGAACAGGGCTGCCATAAGTAGATGACTTGACAATGCATAGAAACAACAAAAAGATCTGGTGAGCTCCATTTCTGTGGAAGCAGGAACATTTTGAGAGAAGATAATTGAGTGTGGACCATGAGTTGCAAAATGGAGAAATACACAAGTCTACTCTGCAGTAAACTGGTCCTAGTTCTCCAGATTGCCAAGATTTTACTAATTTGCCTGGTTATGCGGTTCTGTTTAGCTCACCAAGTTACACTGTAATTGCCTTTCCCACAACTAGACTGTTGGGTGATTCCAGTGCTAACTAAAGGGCATTTTTTAATTCCCTGACATTTAAGAGAGTTGTCAGCTGTGCATAAGCGATGAGCAATTCTTGTCTCCAGAACATGTTAACATCTCTTCGGACAATGTGAACCCATTTTAAAAACTCGTAATATTTGCCTTCCAAGTGATTTGAAAAACTTTACATCTCAGGCCAGCTCAATGAAGCCTCTTGACATAAGGCAAGCAATGGGAAATGCTGAACATTCAAAATGGCCATGCAGTTGCTAAATAAATACTCTTATTTTTATGTCTAAAATGATTAGACATCATCATGATTATAATTGTTAGAAATCTATCACATAGATTCTCCCTATTGAATGCATACTTTAATGTGCAGAGTGGGTGTAAAGCCAAGAGCAATCTGCCAAAAAGCCAGACTCGCACACTAGCCTGACCTCATAGAACAGGGGTCAGCAACCTTTAACACTCAAAGAGTCATTTGGACCCATTTCCCACACAAAAGAAAATACTGGGAGTCGCAAAACCCTTTTGACATCTAAAATGAAGATAACACTGCATATATCATTTTTTTACCTTAATGCTATGTATATCTTCATTATGATTTAGCTGTAGCTCTTGTTCAGTCACTAAAAACTGTTATTTTTAATCTTACATTATAAACTAGTGGGACTCCTTTCATATATTTTGAATAGAGGAACAGCTTCCTGAAGAGTCAAAGTCAGTGCTAAAGGGCTCCATGCATTAAACAGCAAACCCCATAAGTTTGTCAGCAGTAAAAGCAAATGAATCTACCCAAGTATCATGAAACGTTTGGTTTTCTTCAGAAACATGTTTTTCTTTCCAGAAACTCTGGAGCCATGGGTTGCTGACCCCTGTCCTAGAAGAATCACCCAAGGTGGAATGGTCAAAGCAGACACACCAGACTAAGATGTACCACCTTTTGCAAGAGTAACGGTCACATCAGTAGAAGATCATGGATATATTCAATGTTGATTGATATGGAGAAACTCCTGAAGGGCAGCTACTGGGCAGCAGCAGTAGTTGAAGGCAACACTACTTCAACTAGTAAGAAATAGTTACTACTAGATGTAGAAACTTTCATGGACAACAGCAGTGATGCTTAAGCTTATTCTGGTTAGTACTGAACAGAAGGCAGCCATGGTAAACCACTTCCGAATCTTCTTTCCTTGAAAATCCAATGGTGAAAGAATAAAAAATGAAACAAGAGATAGTGCCAGAAGAGGAGACTCCCCCAGCCCAGGATGGAAGGCACTCAACCAACTACAGCAGAAGAACAAAGGACAAAGTATGAACAGTACTGTCACTAATGATGCAACGAGATCTAGTGGCTGACATACACAGAGGTGAAAGGTCTGATGCTGTGTAACCCATACAATTGCAGCACAGCAGAACAAGACATCATAATCATCACAAGCGACTGCAATGCAAAAGTAGGAAACTAAACAGAATCTAATGTTGCAGGTGAATTTGATCTAGTGGTCAGAAGTGAAACAGAATGGCTCATAGTATTCTGTGAAGCCCACAATATATTTATTGCAAATATGTACTTCAGGTAACAGTTTGGATAATTATACACAAGGATATCACAAGAGGCCAGTATACAAATCAAGTAGGCTACATAACTGGAAGTAAGAGGTGCCGAAGCTGTGTTCTCCCGAGACTTGGAGCATATTGTGGTAGTGACTATGAATATTTATATAAAAAGTCACAGTAATGTTGAAAAATAGGGTTTGTCCCAACTCTACTCTCAAGATCATAGTACACATATATATTGGGTGCTTGAGTTCACAAATAATGTCAGTAGAAGATAAGTGTGTATTATAAACTACAGAAAAGCCTTTGACTGTGCAGATGATAGCTATGGCTATTTCCAAATGTGTGAAGGATGCATCCAGGGTGGGACTGATCAGCTTTTCTAGGACCAGATGCCCAAGCTCCAGTCTGCTTTTGGCACCTGAGTCTGAGTTCCTTGTGAGTGTGCCCAGAGTTCCTGGGTTGCTCACAAATAATAAATCTCTACTTGTGCATAAACTATGCTCTTCTTGCACACAAGGACCAGTCACTGAAACAGTGGTAGGCTGGTCATGGGGTGCTTGGTTGTGAGGAACTTCAGGGTTCCATGTGCCAGTTGTGAGGGCCATCATGGTATGGTGGTTAAGAGCATGGGACTGGGACTCAGACGACCTGGGTTCGAGTCCCCACTCAGCCATGGAGCCACCTGGGTGACTTTGGGCCAGTCACAGACTCTCAGCCCAACCTACCTCACAGGGTTGTTGTTGTGCAGATAAGATGGAGGAGGAGATGTAAGCTGCCTTGGGCCCTTTGTAGGAAAAAAGCAGGATATTAATCGAAAAATAAAAATAAAAATAAAATAAAATAAATCATGAGCACCACTTGGGAGTTGCAACAAGAGCGACATAAGAACCGTCTCTTTCCTCCAGAAGCTGTCTTGACTATGAAGGTTTCCAGGCTTTCTGTAGTGTTCCTTGTGACCTGAACTCTTGGACCATGTTGGAAATATTAGACAATAGTACATTCAAATGAATGAGAAAAAGTTCTATGTAGATTAGAGAAAGTACCCAGTGTTGTCCCAGTGCTAATGTTAATACTCTTGTGCCAGCCAGCCACCTCTAGGTGGTATAACTAGCTTAAGTGGGAAAGGCAGCCTTTTGTGGCTGTATATTAGTAGCAAATGACCGTTTTCCCCTCTTCCCCAGTTGGCATTCCTCTAGGTGTCAGGAAACATAATCAGAAGTCAGGTACGTTGAATCCAATGGGGCTCACTCCTAGGTCAGTATATGTAGGAGAAAAGAGGACAGGAAGGTTGCTTGGTCTAACTGTTATAATCTGGTCAAGGTAGCTGGTAGACCAAGGGTAAAATGAAGAACTTGATCTGTTCAGGTCCATAGAAAGACCTCTATACCTAAATGAATGTCCCCAGGAAAGTAAATCACGTAGGTAACTTAAAGATCTCCCTACTGGCTTCCAGGACAGCACAAGTGCTACTGACTGAGCTGCATGGAGGTGGTAGGAAGAATGGTCATACTTTGCTAAATGGTAATTAGGGCAGGGAAACCCATCAATTAGCAAGCAGTGTTGACATTGCACCAACATTGTTTCATACTAGCACAACATCAATATCACTAGCTCAAGGACACTCTTGGATTGTTCATAATGCATCCTTGACCGAACTACTAACATTTTGATAAAATTGGCTGGTAAAACATTGTATATTGCTGTGGGATAAATCTCTGAAACCATGTGGACAATGTGTTTGGATAATAAAGGTATACCGAGAGGTATTATTGATTTTTGGCTCATAGTTTTGGAACTTTCATCCACTCAAAAGCTGAGCCTCCTTCCAAAATGCTGTAAATTTTTCGTGTTTGATGTTTCAGTAGCTGGAGTTAAACTGCCTGATATAGGTATTGCTATGGGAATTTAAGGTCACCCTGGGAATATTATAAGGGATAAATCATTACTTTTTTGCTGCTGTTACAACTCAAAATCTCCTTTGCAAATGAATGTTGAAGGTGGAGAACCGTAAATAAACCAGGGGGCAGCATGCACCCCATGGGCCCTACCTTGCCCATCCTTGTCTTTCAGCATCAATTCCAATCTTTTCTTAATGTAGTGTCGCATCAGTGAATAATCTCCTGCTCTTTGTACTTCTTTATAGGACTGGTCCTCTAGATTATGAATCATATGGGAGAGAAGGCAAAGGGAAAAAAAGGAATAAGTATAAGAAGAAATAAAGAACTGCAAACATGTTCAAGGATTTTGACGCTTTGGTGGGCCCAATGTGGGTTCAATTAATTAATTGAGTTAATTGAGCTTGGCTGTGAGACTTTCAGTTCTTGAAACATCAATTCCTCCTTATTAATTTAAGGGATTAAATTTATTGAATAGAACTGCCTATTCTTCTTGTGTGGGTTCTATTAGAAGCGTAACTTATATTAGCAAAATGTAAAAGAAAATATGAAGGTCACATATATAGCAAGTTCAGTCTAAGAATTGGTGTAAAAATTCTATAATTCACAAAAAAGAGAAACTGGGAATACAGAATAAGATCTTGTTGCTATTACTATTTTCCAAAGAATACAAAAGTGTATTTTATAACATGGATAATCTTTAATCGATATCTCAGTTGTTTTAAAATACAAGCCATCTGTTTCATAAGATCCTCCTTTTGACACCAGGACATACAATTAAAGATGCTGGAGAAAGCCATAATGGATTCCAGTTTTTCAGATATCAATCAGTCTAACCCATGGCAGACTGTAGCAGTCTGGCTTTTTCTGAGCTGTACAGGTTACATAAACCTGTGGACTATTGTTTTTCTTTCTGAAATATTATGCAAATTTGTTCAGACATTTTTCTAAGGACCTCCCAAATCACACTTGTGAAAATTCACAGTTTGAGAGCATTTTTTCTATGGGGCGGGGAGGTGCATGCATTTTCAGAAGTTCAGATGAGCACAAGTGTGAACAAATGGAACTGTAAAAAATCTAATTTCAACCGTGAATGGACAATGGAAAGAAAGGTGGCTGACAAGCTGTGGATTTTATGCTGAAGGGGTTTAACAAAATTTACTCATGCTCGCTTACAACATGCATGCAGGGTACTTTCAATGTTGGCTGCAAGTGTTGGATGAGATGCCCTCAGTGAATCCCTCTCCTCAAATAGGGTCAGCCCCTTCCACTATCATGGCTGCCCTTAAAATTGCCTACCCATATATTACACTTGTCATCTAGGTCCTCCTCTTAGTGCCTTCTAAGAAAGAGGTCCAGAGGATGTCAAAAAAGTCTTTTTGGTAGTTGCCCCTGATAGTTGAAATGCTCTCCACTTGAACCAAACATTACCATCTGTTCAGTGCCAAATAAAGATTTTCTTCCACATCAAGGCATTTGACAGCACCAGCAGGCGCCGCCATTGGGGTGGTCATGGGCAATGGACGTTATGGCATTGGAGGTTTAATGGGTCTGCATAGAAGAAGGAGGGACAGATGGTTGACACCTGTTCCTCTTTCTCGTTATTCCCCCAGCCAGCGGGTTCTAGGTAGGCTTGTCAACCACCCCCAGGGCCTGTCAGTGTTGCTGCTTAATGCCAGGTTGGTCCAAAACAAAGCAACACTCATCCACGATTTGATTGTGGATGAGGGGGCCGACCTGGCTTGTATCACAGAGACCTGGATGGGGGACGGGGGATGTCACCCTCCCACAACTGTGCCCGCCCGGGTACCTGGTCCAGCACCAACCACGCCTGGAGGGGAGGGGAGGGTGGTCACTATGATTTATCGAGCTTCTATTTCCCTTGTGGGGCTTCCTGTCCTCTTGAGGCTGGGCCTAGAGTGCCTCCACTTGGTGTTGGGTGACTGAGACAGACTGGGGATTCTGTTGGTGTACCATGCACCTTCCTGCCCAACAGACTCCCTGCCTGAGCTGACGGAGATTGTCTCAGACCTGGTGTTAAAGACTCTCAGGATGTTGGTCCTGGGGGACTTCAATCTCCACGCTGAGACGGTTCTGACCGGGGCGGCTCGGGACTTCATGGCCTCCATGGCAGCCATGGGGCTGTCTCAACATGTCAGTGGCCCGACCCATGAGCATGGACACACTCTGAACCTGGTTTTCTTGACAGGGCAGGAAGAGGGTGATCTGAGGGTGAGGAACTTAAGTCTGACGCCCTTGTTGTGGTCAGATCACTTCCTCATAAGGTTTGAGCTCGAGAGCAGCCTTTCCCTCTGTAAGGGTGTGGGCCTGATTGTGTTGGTCTGCCCCCAGAGCCAAATGGATCCTGATGGATTCCTGAAGGCTCTGGGGGATTTTCCGCTTGACAAGGCTGGTGCTCCTGTTGATGCCTTGGTTGAAATATGGAATGGGGAGATGACCAGGGCTATTGACACGATTGCTCCCAAGTGTCCTCTCCCTCCTGGCAGAGCCCATTCATCTCCTTGGTATGCATCTGAATTATGGGTGATGAAGCGGGTTGGGAGATGTCTAGAGCATAGGTGGAGGAGATCACAGGATGAATCTGACCGAACACACTTAAGAGTCCACTATTGGACCTATGCTGTGGCGGTGAGGGCGGCGAAGAAGAAATTTTTCTCCACTCCCATTGCCTCCTCACAATGCCATCCAGCAGAGCTCTTTCGAGTGGTGCAGGGGCTGGTACATCCGGGCTCAAAGAGAGATCTCGTGCCACCCTCGAAGGCCCACTGTTACGACTTTGCCAAGCATATCAAGGAGAAAATCGTTCAGATTCGTCATGAGCTTGACTCTACTATTGGATCAGATTCTACTGGGGAGGTGCCAATGATGCCATCGAGTCCACAATTAATGGATGAATTTCAGTTCATGTGGCCTGATGATGTGGACAAGGTGTTTGGACAACCACCACCTGCTTTCTACTAGACCCTTGCCCACCTTGGCTACTCAAGAAAGCCAATGACGGGATTGGGACCTGGATCCTGGAGGTCATCAATGCCTCTTTAAGAGATGGCTGGGTACCTGCCCCTTTAAAGGAGGTGGTAGTCCAGCCAGTGCTAAAGAAGGTATCCCTGGATCCAGAGGTGGCCGCCAATTATAGACTGGTGGCCAACATCCCGTTCTTGGGCATGGTGCTAGAGCGGGTGGTGGCGGGACAACTCCAGGCACTCTAGGATGAAACTGATTATCTGGACCCATTTCAGTCTGGCTTCAGACCCGGGTACGGTACAGAATCTGTCTTGGTCGCCCTGTTCGATGACCTGTGCAGGGAGAGAGACAGGGGGAGTGTGTCCCTGTTAGTTCTCCTGGACCTCTCAGCAGCTTTCGATACCATCGACCATGGTATCCTTCTGGATAGGCTAGCGGGATTGGGAGTTGGAGGCACCGCATGGTGGTGGTTCCACTCCTATCTCAACGGCCGATTCCAGAAGGTGGTGCTGGGGGACTACGGTTCTGCGTCATGGCAGTTATGCCAATGAGTTCCGCAGGGGTCCATTTTGTCCCCCTTGCTATTTAACATCTACATGAAACCACTGAGAGAGGTCATTAGGAGGTGTGGACTGCGGAATCATCAGTATGCTGATGATACCCAGCTCTACCTCTCATTTTCCACCAATCCAGGTGAGGCAGTGGCTGTACTGAACTGGTGCCTGGCCGAGGTAATGGGCTGGATGAGGGCCAATAAAGTGAAGCTCAATCCAGACATGACGAAGGTCCTGTTGGTGGGTGGTTTGGGCTTCTGGATGGGGGACTTGGGCCTTGTCCTAGATGGGGTTGCACTCCCTCTGAGGGACAGGGTTCACAGCTTGGGAGTGCTCCTCGACCCTGAGCTGTCACTAGAAGCTCAGGTGATGGCGGTGGCAAGGAGCGCCTTCCTTCAGCTTCAGCTGATCCATCAGCTGCGTCCGTTCCTGGAGAACGACTGCCTGGCGACAGTGACACACGCATTGGTAACTTCCTGATTAGACTTCTGTAACATGCTTTACGTGGGGCTACCCTTGAAGATGGTCTGGATACTTCAATTGATGCAGAATAGAGCTGCCAGGTTGCTGACAGGGACTGGGCGTTGTTCTCATATAACCCCAGTTCTCCGTCAGCTTCACTGGCTCCCAATTGAAGTCTGGACCCAATTCAAGGTGTTGGTTATGACTTATAAAGCCCTCAACGGCTTGGGACCTGGTTATCTAAAGGAACGCTTGTGTCCATATATGCCTTTCCGCCCCTTCGGGAACACTCCATGAATCATATTAGGAGGGTGAGTACCCAGAGGAGGGCCTTCTCTGCGGTGGCGCCCCACCTATGGAATGTGCTCTCCAGAGAGGTCTGCCTGGCACCGTCGTTATTTGTTTTTCAGCATCAGGCTAAGACCTTTTTATTTAAAACTTATTTTAATTGTTAACTAATTATGTATTTATAGGATTTTAAATTTTTAAGCCGAGATGTTACCGGGCTTTTTAATCTGTAATTGTATAAACTGTTATTTATATGTTTTTATTATGTTGTGAGCCGCCCTGAGGCTTTGTTGCGATGGAGGCGGCATAGAAATGTTTTAAATAAATAAATAAAATAATCAACCCTGGATGTTTGCTTGCTTTTATATTTTTGCATGTGGTCTATTTTTGAGGTTTCTGTCTTTTTCAAACTGCATAGGAGGCTTTGGCTTTAACTCTCAGTACTGAACTCCTGCACTCCTGACCTGGCTCCTATAACCTTTCATGGGGCACAAAGAGAAAGTGGAAAAATTATAGTGTTTTGTGTAGTCTTTCATGCCCTATGGATAGAACAAATGTGTGTGTGGTAGGGTGGTGGTGGGAGAGGAGGAATTCTCTGCTCAACTATATTGATGATTCTTTAGCAGACTGATTCTCTGTTTTTCCTCTAAGAAGCTCATAGTGGTGTACGCAGTCTTTCCATTTCGCCTCTTAGATAAGGCTAAGCAGTTGCAAGTGGTCCCAAATCACCTTCTAAATATTGTGGATGACTGGGAATCAAACCCTGTTCTCCCCACGTTTAGTCCAACACTAACCACTCGACAGCACCCAGTCTCTCAAAATATGGCAGTTTGAAAGGATGAAATCAGGATACGACATCTCCGTTCCTTGATTTTACTCATGTTTATTGTGAATACTGTGTGACTATAACATTTTGCTTTTCACAAAGATACTTTAATTTGATTCATAAAAGCTTATTGTCTCAACTGAAAGACAATATCCTTTGTTCAATAGTAAAATGGTGCTAGAGATTTAAAAAAGCCTGAAATTCCAAGAGTGTAACTATTTTATTTTTATCCTATAAACAAGTCAAATGTGATGAGCTATGTAATAGCTTTTTTATGGTAATTATATCGCTTTGTTTGGTCTTTTTGCCAGATCATTAAGCTGCAGAGGGTACTACAGGACTAGATTTCTTCCCACAATATTTTAAATGATTCTTATTTGATAATGTAGGAAGTTATTTCGTTTTAGTGATAAATAGATTTTTAAACAGCTGGAAAAGAGTGTCTTATTGTTTTGTTTTCACTGGAACAGTATTTGTCCCTATTCCATTCAAGATTTTCTTCATTTTGGGGCTTGAATATGAGGAACCTGCAATCTGTCCACTGGAAAGGAAAGGAAATCAATTCTCTGGAAAAAAGGGTGTGGCTTTGACATAACAGAAAGTGGAAACACTTTCTAGAGTATGATGGGACATAACATTTCCCTTCCTTTCTTTGTCACATGTGATCTCTGACTTACGACAGAGAAATGCACAAAGAAGAAACCAAAACCCTCAGATAAGTTTCTCCGATCAGGCATTCTTCACATGTTTTGGATTGCAATTCCCAACATTCCTGACCATCAGCTGGAGATGGTGGAATTAGTGCATTTATTTATTTAACCTCCTGATATTCTCAGGGTAGAGTTCTATGGAAACTATTGGGGCATATGCAGGAGAAACCTATTGATATTCCCCTGCTAGCAAAGTGAGCATATTGGAATTACCACGTGGGCCTTGCATTCCACATTTACTATGTCCCATTCTCAAAGGACAAATGATTCAGGCAGTTGCTGTACCTTAATTTAAGGCGGAGGGATCATTAAGAAATATTCATTTACACAGAAATGTAGCTGTATCCAGAAGTGGGTGATCGTGATGAACATTTAGAGGAGCAGCACCAAGCCTGCTCATATGTGAGGAGGCAGGAAAACTTCTTTCTGAAATTGTTCTAGGATTCTGGCATCTACTCAGATTTAGATAAATTCCCGTTGGACCACTGGATTTCCAAATGTCATGGTGCAGCAGATTCTGTGAGATGAGTATTTCACGGGCTAGAAAGTTTTCAGTAATGGCTTGCTATTTGTCTTCTACCAATCTTTTAGAAGGTGGGGTAACCTCTTGAAATCTTGAACTCCATAAAGATGGACTCTACATCATCCCACTGTAGTGCAATAAAAAGAGCAGGGTGTTAAAAAAAAGAAAGGATTCTTTCAACACTATTGGAGTATCATTTTCTAGGAAACAATTCTGAAAACATTTCTCCAGAATCCAGCCTGTAGTTCTAATCAGGAAACTGTGCTGGTAATACAGAACTATGTTAATCTCTTTGGGTTTCTTACAGGTCAAAGAAAGACAGGTACAAATGTGTAACAGCAACAACTATTACTGCTGCTGTAGAATTGAGAACAAAATCGAGTTGTGATAGATTCTGTAAGCATTCCTTGGTTTCCATCCACCAATGCCCTTCCACTAGCAAAAAGGTAAGTAGAACTCTTTGCAAGCTAACTGCAGCATTATGTAAGCAGTAATTCTAAAACTAAAGAAGTTCTGTTTAATTTTAAACCATTTTAAATGCTTTGCATGACCTTTGAGAGTTTATGTGCCACACTTTGTATCTTCTTTATTTGCCATGTTTATAACAATCCCTGATACACTGTAGAACTGCAGTGCAAGGTATCTGCCAACAGAACACACATACATACTTTTTATATATGCTCTCCTTCTGCTGTTGGGTCCAAGCTGTGAATTTTCCTCTAGAAGAGATGTGGTAGTAGCTCTGTTTTGATCGTTGTTTGTATTTCCCACCTCAGCAATGTCTTAATTTCCTTCCAGCCCAATGCTGATTGATAGTTAATGTGATAATGCCTTTGAAAGTACCATTCGCACTTACTGGAGCAGGAAGAACTTCCAGTAGGTATATTTTGCTTTAGCATAATCATGGCAGCTAATAACAACCACCATCTTTTAAAAGAAGCACGTCTTTTCTCAGGAAAAATAAAGTGCTCATCTACCAGATCATTCAAATTAAATCACCACAATTCTAGGAACTATAATTTGAATTCCAAATGGTTGTGTCAATCGTTACATGGTGCATTAAGTATATCCACAAGTTATAACATATTACAGACAAGGAAAATAAAAAGTGAACCTAAATGGCTTTGAGATAATGATGAAAAAAAAGAAGTGAACGTAATGAAAAAATGTTTTTAAGTAAGAATTCTGCATCATGTTTTCTGAAGTTTTGCATCTAGTTTAGCACCCAGAGAGAATTGCCAAGCTGACGACATTTGTGTAAGGCACCCTGTGATGCTGCAAAAGCACATGGAGTGATGTTAATATTAAAAAGCCCCCTCCCCCCAAAAAAACCCCTGTCTCATACTTAAAGGTAAATGGAAACCATTTCCCCCACCCATTTGAAATGCTTCACCCTCCTACAAAAGAGGCAGATAAGTATTGCCACTTTCGCACTGAGAGTGTGGGTGAACGAAGAATCCATACAGTGATGAGAACTGGTCAGATTCCCTGGACTAGGCTTGCTGGATTCCAGTCCACTTTGTAGTGCCCCAGACTCTGGTCCTGGCAAGTGCAACAATGTTTGCAGGGTGTTTGCCAGAATCAAGGCCCATGTGCCACATCAGCAGTGCATGTTTCCCTTGCAGGCCACCAGTGCCAGCATCAGGCAGCGGGGAAGAAGGTGGTCCTGGGAATGGTGGCTGGGGTGCCCGCTCACTACACCTCTACTCCCCACACACTCTGCCAGCAGCAGTGAGCCGGAAAGGTTGGTCGCTGGGAGTGCTGCACCCTAGAAGGCTGCCAGTTGCACACCTGGGCCCTGCGAGTATTTGTGGACTTCCTGGCTCAGCAAAATTTGCGGGACCAGGCCAAGCACATGTCTGTGGTTGCTAGAGGGATGGATTCTGAAAGAGTTCAGCTGAACCCTGGCTGAGAATATGTCTTGTGAAATAGTGAACAAGGTTCAATGCAGGACTAATTTAAACAATTTTAAAAAGATAAGTTTTCCATTTTTCCCTAAAAGCTCTTATTTGGAAGTGGCACATTTAAGGTGCTTTCTTATTTATTTGATTTGATTTGCACCCAGATTGTATACCAAAAGGCAGCTTCCAGGCATAATTTAAAATTGATAAAATAATAAAGTACATCAGAATACAATAAAAAACATAACTATTACAGATGAATAAAAAAACCAAAAACTAACCAACCCAACTGACTCAGTGAAAGGCCAAAGTCCATCTTAATACAGTGGATTTTGCCTGCTGGTGGAAAGACAGCAGAGCAGGTGTGAATCTTGTTTGCCTTGGCAGCGGCCACCAAAAAAGTCCTCTCTCAAGTCATGGCCAAAGCACTTCTGAAGGAGGAGATCTTAAAAGAAGGGCCTCTCCAGAAGCAGTATTTCAGTTAGTTTGGTGTCAAGGTAAATAGAGCTTTATAGGTCCTAACCAGCATTTCAGATTCTGACTGGAAATAGGCCAGTAAAACTGTTTTAAACAAAGTTCTGTGCTCCTTATAATCAGCCCTAATCAACAGTCTTATAATTTATTTTCCTGCCTTCTGGGAATCCAGATCTTAAGCTGAAACCTTTGAACTATTGTGAGAAAGACCTGTTCTGTTTTATAGCAGACACATTGATGCAGATATATAGATAATCATGGATATAGACTACCATCATGTGAAACATACCCTTCAAAATGGAGGATACATATAGTTCACTCATGCAAGAACTGCAGCCTCTTCTGACTTCAGATCAGGGAATGTGAAGGATGCCATGGCCACCTAGATATTCCTGAGGGTCCAAGAGTTACTCTGTTAGGACATAGGAAGAGTAAGTCCAGCCAGAAAAGATAAGCCTGGACCAAATATAAATTATCCCCTGCCAGTTTGCTTCCTTTCTTAAATAAGTTCTCACTGATCCAGCAAAGGAATATTTTACGCTCACGTAACCCCATTGATTGATTTAATTAAGCCTGTTGGTAAATTGGAATGTTAAAGAGTTGCTGTTTCAAATAAACAGCAAATTGGCAAACTGGGTGGGCTGCAAGGTCACTTCCTGATTTTCAGGCTGGGCTCAGAAAGTAGCTTCTAGAAATGTACTAGATAATGTGATTCATTAGCAAAATCATCTTAAGCAGCTGAATTTGGTTTGGTAAACTGGTGGAAGTTTAAGTCTGAATTGCTTAATGTCTGAAACACCCTAATGTTTCTTATGTTACATTTGCTTGTAAAGATTTCCATTTTGAGTTGTAAAACTCTAAATGAAGGCAACTCCATTTTAGTATGCGAACAAATTGAAAGCTCATGTGTTGCATAGTCTCCTGCTCATATATTTAATTTGGTGAACTTTCATGTAGACTTTTGATTGACAATAAGGGTATGTGTGTATTTTAAAACAGATGCACAAGATGTGGGAATGCAAAGCTGAAAATCAAGATCATAGAACTAATAAATCCAAGCTATTCCACTCCATTATTGAAGCAGTTAAACAAAATCATGGACACAAAAGCAGAATTGTTCATTTAAATGATAAGATGGAAAATGCATCTATACATTCTAAGTGCAATTTTAAGCATGGATTCAGAACTGGATAGAAGTGTGGTGTGGGAAGTGGGATAGGCATGTCGTGAGCAGAGCTGGCTGGAGCCAGGGGTCAGACTAGATGGTCTGGAAGGTCCCTTCTGACATGCTCTGTTTCTATTTTTCCATGAACTGAAAGACAGGACTGGAATAAAGAAGATGTGGGTTCTAATCCCCACTCAGAGATGGAGCTCACTGGGTGACTTTGGGCCAGTTACAGACTCTTAGCAGATTCCAAGGATGCAATTGAAAGGAGAAGAATTATGCAAGCTGCCTTGAGTTCTTTGAAAGGAAAAAGGGGGATATAAATATAATAAATACATGAATGATTGCCCACTACAGGTTAGATGATGTTAGTTGGTGTGGCCCACCTACAGATTCCTAAGTCATTTTGCCTTCTCCCTAACCAAGTAGTTCTCATATGGGTGCTGTGCAAACTCACTTTGCTGGGGCTAGTTGAGTCCCCTGACAGCCACATCCTTGATGTTATGTCCAACCTCAGAGAAAACCTAGGAAAAGCTAGATGATCTTCACCCTGCTTTATATAATGAACTGCCAGAAAGAAAACAAGGAAGCAAATCCGGCATTTATTTCTTACACTTGTATGTGTGCAACTAAATCCTCAGATGAAGAACTATTTTGAGGTAGGGGCATGACCCCCATGCAGTCCTCTTTGGGCTAGATGACATCATGGGTTCTGGCCATGCCCTATATCACTGGGTGAAGTCACCCTCCAAAGTCATTTGATACTCTGACAAATTGGGAAATAGCTTACTGTGCAGTTTGCTTTGTCAATTAATGATCAGAGATGAAGCAAGGATTCTCCTGTGTGGGAGGAGAAAGGGAGAGCAGAGAAACCCTGTTTTGCCAGAGATAACAGCGAAAGCAGAGACACCCTGTTTTTCTCTCTCTCCCCCACCAGAAGCCTCCAAGGGTCATGACAGCAAGCAGAGGATTGGGGGGATGAACTGAAGGAGCAGGAACTTATGCATCCAGAATGGAGAATCTCAAGAGACTGCAATATATCTAATTTGGTTAGAGAAGGAGAGAATCAGTTTGATTTCCTCAGCTTGGCTCCCTGTGATCCTCTAATTGGAACACTCTCCTCTGGTGATGTCACATCAGGGGATCAAGAGCCATAACCACCTCATCTGTCTCAGAAATTCCCCCATTCCAAGCCCCCTCCCACTAACTGCATATCTTGGTTATTCCCAGGGGCTGCCTGTGCACCTAGAGAGTCTGGCCTTGACATAAGCATCTCAAGCTCTTCCCATCTCAGTGTTTGAAACTGGTCCACATTCCTGTTATTTATCTTTGTCCCTCGCCTCTCCCTCCTCCTCCTCTGAAGTCCAGCCAGCAGGCCTTGGGTATGTGCCCTAAAAGCAGCTATCTTTCTCACTCCCAAGAGTCAGACCTAAAGTCATCCAGTGAGCTTCATAGCTGAGTGGGAAACAGAACCCAAGTCACCAGTGCAACATTCCAGCCACCCTTCATCTTGACTTTCCCACACATGAAAAGAATGTTTGCATAGACAGTGAAAAGCTAAGGGCTTCACTGCAGCGAGCTGCAGATCTTCTGTTAAGGCTCAGTATGTTTTAAAAAGCACCACCGAGTTTAACGGTGCTTACCCAAAGGCAACAGTGTATAAGAGTGCAGTCATGCCCCATAAATGTAATTGTGAGATTTTATTGGGAGGGTTTTTAATGCATGTGTTTTAGGATGGAGATTTAATAGAACCTTTGCTGGTTGAATATTGTATAAAAACACAATACATGCATGTGCGCACATGCACATGCAGAGCTAACCTGGAGATATGATCATGGATTTTTTGTAGGGGTGTTGCTGGAGGGGAGATGATGAGTTCCTGCACTTCCAAATAAACTGCTGGAGCTACAGTCAGTATGCAGGGTCCTTCTTCCCAAATTCTAAAGTAGACTGTACTCTCTGATACCTACAGATATATGTCTTTGGATTGTGTGTGTGTGTGTGTGTGTGTGCGCGCATTCACCTTTGTGGTTGCTATCACATCTCTGATAAAACAAGTAAAAGATGAGCCATATTCAACTTTAGACTAATACTAATAATTCAAAAATCCATATTCAATAAAAGTGGTGGGTTTATAATAGATCTGGTATTTCTTTTATAAATAAATAAAAAGTACAGTGCAACTTTTATAAACTAATATTTCTCTGTTTCACTAGTAGGAGGGAAGATAATAGAATGGTAAGAAATAGCCTGCTGTCAAAGAGACTGTTCTGAGAAATGCGGCAGTGATAGCCTGTAATAGCAACTCGATACAAAATTGTCAGTCTCTCTGTGCTTTCAATCCAAGCAGTTCCTTTTGTTGTTCACGTTACCTTCCATCCCCACAATGGACAGTCCCTCATCTGGGTGGCAAGTCTAAAGCTTCCTTTGCAAAGTTATGGGTGAGTGTTGCAAAATGCTTAATCCCAGCCAGAAAGAGCAGGGCCAGCCTGCCATACCCCAAAGCAATATGCCCTCGATCTAAGAGGTCACTTTAATTACTCATTTTATAGAGAATAGAAAATAATTGTTCTAATTAATGAACTAACTAGCTATACTAACAATCAGCCTGTTGTTGTTGTTGTTGTTACCTGACATTTTTCCATTTGCAAGGAATCCGAGGTAGCTTATATGATTTTCCTTCTCTCCATTTTATGGCTTTTTTAGCCTCACAACAGCAGCTGGAGACTAGAACTCAGATCTATTGACTCCAACTCCAGCACCCTAATAATAACAATTACACTCCTCTCCTCTCCTGTCCTCCATTTCCAACGACTCCCTAGCTGTCCCTTCAGTTGTTCCTAGGTCACATCTTAAATGAATTTCACTTCCTCTTGCTTTTCACGCTGCTCAGACCCAAATGACCTGTGGTGGTGACAGTGCAACCCTATATATTTCCACTCAGAAGTATGCCCTTGAGTTCAGTGTGACTGACTCTCAGGTCATTGCACACATGACTGCAGCCTGAATTAGCGATGGGAGAATTTACCCCAACAAAAATAATGATTTGCTCATTTTCTATCCTATCTTGGCCAATGGGTCTCTATTAGGTCAAGATTTTGTTGAGTCTCTCTCTCACTCACCCCCACTCCCACACATGCTTTGTTGTACATACACATTAATGCAGTGCACCTTGGCAAATGTAGCATGAATTGTGGTGTATTCATGTCGTACATCACTTCATTATATTCCCTGTGAATGGCTCTTTTTATATGTCATGCTGTTGCACAGTTAGCCACTCCACTGCACCAGCATCGTGGATGGAAAATGCTTAAACTTTCTCCTGGCAAATGTGGAGAAAGCCCAGAGGCGCTGGATGAGTTCGTTGCCGCTCTACGCACATAGGAAAACATTAGAAAGAAATCATCGGATGCAACTGTCCTGCTGTGAGCACAGCGAAACATGGCAGCAAAATGGCTCTAATGCAACCATACCTCAGAAAGCAGCCCTCCAGCATCTAGGTCACATGATCAATGAATCTATGACAACCTGAGCAGCAAGACTTCATCAAGTCAAAGTAATTCCAGCCCTGCACACGGAGATGCGATATCATAGCAAGCAAATGTCAGGGCATGCATAAGTGGAATATTGATGCACAGATAAGCCTGATTTACTCTTAACTGAAAGAATCAAGCATGTAAGGTAGGATGTAATTTCTAGGGATATCACAGCAGAGAATATCCTGCAGCAGGCAGGGGATAGAGAAAAACATTGCTCGATGCTTGACCTTACAGAGCATTGGCAGCTGCAGTGGCACTGCAAGGGGAATTTTTGCCACCACCGACACGAATGTGGCTTCCACACCCCTCCCTGTGCATTTGGATCCACGGGGGGGGGGGGTGTTGCAGGGCTGCAGGAATGAGCTCCATCCCCTTCTGCCATGCCCAACGGGGTGTGAATTTTGCACACCATCTTCAGATTGGGATGGTGTGAAGGACTCCTCACATGCGTGGGCATAGAACATGGACCCAATCAAGCCCCACTCTTGGATGGAGGAGGCCTGCACATAAATCAGTGCACTGAATGTGCAGAAGGCATGGAAACAGTTCAGCGATGGTGCAGGTGACAGGTTACCATCCAGATGGCCCTGCAAATAGTGTTCCAGCTTATGGCAGGGTGGAGTTCTCTTGTGAGCTCCCAGACTGCACACCTCCATGTGCACATAGTGTGTATGTCTGTGTGGGGCAGCAAGAAATCCAGTTTCCCATTTCCTGAAGGTTGCTAAGGATTGTGCTAGCCTTTCTTTATGTCCAGCATATAAATGGCCTCTAGAATGTTGTCTGGAGCTCCACTTACTTCCATCAGAAAAGCTTTTCAAGTGACTCTCAGTCAGGGTTGGGCAAACATGGGTGAAGGAAGTAACTCAGTGATTGAGAAACAGTGAGGCAAACAACCAAGCCATGAAGGCTGTCTGAAGGAATGTGGAGGAGAGAAAAAGATACTTGGCTTGTGAGAACGTTTGCTACTTCCTATCTCATCCTCCCAGTAGTTTTATGAGACAGGGGGTCATAGGGCAAGGTGAAGTGAGAGAGGGGTGAACTAGTGAACTTGTAGTTATAAGCACACAGATGTAATAGGTTGATGAATATTAACTCACACACCTTGAATAGACAATGGGCTAATTATAATGCACATGTGTTGTATGTAGATGCATGTAGTGGGATGAGATGGAAGATATTAGGCAAACAGAAAGACTGTAAACTCCTAGTATCTTACCCAACAAGGGAAAGGAGGAGGACTGTGGCGGACAGGTTGAGGGTTAAAAGGGGATATGTTGTGTGTTTCTGCTTTGGAGAGATTCCGATAGAGCGGACTCTCCCCATGAATTGCAATAAATGAAGGAATCGCCTCACTCTGATGGTAGTCTTGGTTATTTAACTTGAGGAGAAGTATTTTCGCAGCTCTTTGCATAACAATGGGATATTAAATATCACCAGAATCCAAATGCTCCAAATAAAAATCCGTCACTTATCTGGTGCCCAATTACTGTTTGTATTTGCAAGCACTGCTCACTCTGGGCAAAAGAAAAGTGTGTGCAAACGATGCAGCAACAAATAGGAGGCCTGTGCAAGTTTAAATTCATACTACGGTCTTAATTTGAACAACTTTCCACCATTGACTGAAGTTGAGAAAATTTGTGCAAATCAAGCTGGAATCAAGCACAAAATGGATATGAGCGCATTTTCACCAATGTACAAATATTTATGATGGGTGTGTGTTCACACTTGCATTTGAAGATCCACATGTTTTGTGAGAAAGAGAGAGAGAGAGAGAGAGAGAGAGAAAGGAAGGAAGGAAGGAAGGAAGGAAGGAAGGAAGGAAGGAAGGAAGGAAGGAAGGAAGGAAAGAAAGAAAGAAAGAAAGAAAGAAAGAAAGAAAGAAAGAAAGAAAGAAAGAAAGAAAGAAAGAAAACAGCAGTCTTCTCAAACATCCTTGCTCATCTGCTTATGCCCTGGAAGCATGTCATCTTTTCATACAATATTTTTTTAAGTAGTTGGAATACAGACTCCCAATGGTAAGGAATACAGACTCCCAATGAATATGAGTTAGCTGATTTTTTTTCTTTTAACTTTGGAACTTGTTAATATATTGGAATGTATGGCTTACTCAGAATGACATGGATCCAGACTTAAGTATGATTAAGGTAGACTAACTGAAATCCATAGGATTAACTTAAATCACAGTCATTTTAATGGTCCTGATAAAGTCTGTATCCAGCCTAACATTCCTATTGAAGTCTCATGCACTTCAACTTATGCTGACTGAGTTATTTTATTTAACCCAATTCTAAATTATCTTAGCTAGTATGTAAGTCAGCAAGACAAAAATAACAGTCATGATCAATAATGTAAAATAATATAAAATACATTAAAAGGAGATAAAATTATTCTTAAATAGTCAAAATTAGGGTGCAATCTTATGAGGAGATCAGTTACCCTCCAAACTCACATGAATCCAATTTAGAGGATGAACAACAAGCAGGTTAAGTTGGTGTCCCCACTCCTCCTTCCCTGTAAAACTGCTAGACAGCCCATTTCAAGTCTTGGTGTTTCAGAAAAAAGGGTAAGGCACATGTGCTACCAAGAATATTGTATCTTAGTGGTGCTAGTCCACTGAAATGCCCACAAAACCTCCTTTCTGAGATTGCTTTCGCAACCTCAGAGAAGCAGCTGTCAAGGTTCATTCTCCCCTGCCTGTAAGGAAAGGGTGGTTCTAAGCACAGATCTCCAGCTCCAAGGTCAGAGCAATTTCCCAACCCTAGAATTGGATATCCAAACAATCCCATCTTCTAGATACTAAGAGCCATAGGATTGTTCTGAAAATCACAATTATGTTAGTACTTCCATTTGGGATTGGACTGGGCACTTGTATAACTTTTTCAACCGTGAAAAAAATACTTCTCTAATGTTGAGACTTACCTTACATTGTTTAGTCATACCAAGTATTTTTGTTGCTTTCTTAGCTCTTCATTCTCCTAATTAAAGTTTGGACTATTTTAAATTTTCATTAGCATTTTATTAAATTTTAAAAGTTGAAAGTGGTTCTTTTGTGGGTAGATAAAATAATTTATATACAACTGGATTAATTATTTTTATAATGAGTTCACAATGAAGAAACACTCATGCATTAACTCACAGGAGCATTTTTCTAGATGCTTCAGAAGGTAATGCAGGGTAGGAATAATGTGCACAACTTTTGCAGATTTGTTATCCCATCATCCCCATCTTAAAGACCAAGGAAAATGTGTCACACAGAACGTAAATCTGCAGATATGAGCCATGATATTGAACAACATTCTTGCTGATCATGGGACACATCAGTTAAGGCATCAGCCTTAGCTTACAATTTCCTGGATTTGTTTGTGGAACTTGAGCCAAGAGAAGATTAACTTTTGTTTTAAACTACTAGTGATATGTCTATGCAAATGTGTGTGCATGAGTCCTGTGATCTCTTATGTTTGGTCTGAGGATATACAGTCCAGAACTTTACCCTACCATCTTTTTGGGTAAACTTGCTTATTTATGAGTACTTAGAAACCACTTATATCTAGAGGTCTCAATGCCATGTACACAAGTCATAACAGACTAAGAAGAACCACTACATAGGATAGTCCACATTTACATTATACGTAAGAAATAAATGGATGGTGAACTGAACTACACTGGAAATGTTAACGTAAGAGTGACCTTGAAGAATGGCTTTTGGGAGCACTTTTGGGTCAGAAGAACCACCCACCAACAGCATCTCAGTCTTCTCTGTTTATATCCTGCTGAAGATGGAAAGGAGAGATAGAGTGGTGTGAAATCAGCATATTGATGACAACACACTCCAGAACCCCAAAACTCACCCAGCAATTTCATGTAGATGTTAAACAACATGGCGGGGGGGGGGGGGGTAGGACTGACTCCTGAGGAACCCCATCCTGGAGGACCCAAGGGCAGAGCAGTATCCCCAAACACCACTTTCTGGAACCTACCATCCAAGTAGGAGTGGGTGGTATCAAAAGCTGCTGAGAGGTCCAGGCAGACCAACAGGGTCTTATTACCCCTAAACATGCATAGGATTGTTCCCTGAAGAACTTGACCTTGAGTATCATCATGGAAGAAAGACAGTAGATTAAATGATGGCTTGGAACCATATGTTAAAGTATAGAATAAACTAGCTAATTTTATTTAATTTAGTAACTGTTATCAAGTTTTTTTCATTTCTTCATATTCTTCTGGTTGTTCATCTAGGAAGCATTTGCAAATTCACTCTAGATTTTGCTTTAAGTAATATGTAGGTAGCAACTCTAAGCAACAGCATCCATGTCACTTTTATTATTCCAACTACCTGTCTATGTTCTGTGTGTGGTTTATCACAAGCCTAGAGGAAGGAATAGCTTAATAAATTCTTGTTGGCAGTTACTGCCTGATCCGTCCTTTAAATCTTGTTATCAGATATGAAGCATCTGGATGACCCGATTTAACTGCTGTGATTATACAAAGCAAATCTCTGTAATAGTTTTTGAATGGTAGCTAGGAATTGTAAGCTGTATTGTGCACCCAAAATATGCAAATAAACAATATTAAAAGATGCATCATAATTAGTCGTGTTCACAAAGCTGCTTCTGTAACCACAAGGAATCTAATCTTATTACTGTAGAGTTTGTACTCAAATGCTCTGTTTTCCCAGAGACCTGACAATCAGCTGTTCTCTTACGTTAAGTTAAAAAATACAGGTGGGCTGCTTTCTTGGCTGATATGCATCACTGAAATCATCCCTGTCCCACTGAAGTCAACAATTCTCATCCGCTCAGATGCTAAACCATAATCATCTGCAGCTGAAGCAACAGGAACTTTCTATCTCTATAATATTCTTATCTTAGAATGATGGAAGAAGTGCTTTGAATTAGAAATCCTGAACTATTTTATTATCACTGGGCTGGATCCAAAGGTTGCCTTCTTTTGAAAAATAAAAAAATATATGTTGTTGTTGACATCATCATCTTTTTCAAACTTGTCAGAGCAGCCTATGACATCTGAATATGCCAGTGTGGTGGTCAGAGTTTTGGCCTGGTGATCTAGGAAGTCTGGGATCTAGTACTCATTGGGTGACTTTGGGACAGTCATGGATTCTCAGCCTTATGGGGTGTTGTTGTAAGGAAAAAAGTAATGGTGAGTAAGAAAAACTTGTAAGCCACCTTGCAAAGGAAGAAAAGGAGGGAATGAATGTAATGGAATAATCATAATAAAGTATAACTGTAACCACCATTTAAACCACCACCAGTCCTTGGCCAATTCTCAGTATATGAGGTCACATTAGAGTTAGTGGCTCAGATTTAGTACTCTGTATTTAGTATATTCTGTTTGATAAGTGTCTAAGAAAACACACAGATACATCAATCCCCTCATCTCCATCTTGCTCTTCCTGAATAAATATTCCAAAGCAGCTAGGATTTGAGGGCCATATGCATCAGACTAATTGTGGAATCTCATTTATATGATCGTCTTGATGGCAGGTTGAGCTAAATAAGCCTCACATGCAACAGCTTTATTTGATCTTGCTCCTTTGAAACGTTCTATATAAATTTGCCCAGTCCATTGTTATTTTCAGTCCTGGTGATTGTCTGCTTGAGGGTGCAATGCAATGGGTTGCATATTCAATGCCTATAAGTGTCTGAGTTCAGATTATCCAATCCAATGCAGTGCAGGAGGAGCTGGGGAGGGTCATTTCCAGTTCCCTGCACTTCCTACTCTGCAAGTCAACACTGCAAGTTCAGCAGACTGGCTGCAGCAATTCAAAGAGGGAGGGAATGAAACTGGAGTCCCACCAGGCAGGCCCAGTAACCATCAGTTCCTACCCCCAAACCACCCCTTCCATCCTTTCTACAAGTCATTGGAGTAGGGATGTGGAGGAATCCATACTGGTGCTGGTAGTCTGTCAGATTTCCTGGGCTTGGCTCCTCAGACCCAAGCCTGCTTTGTCAGAGCTGAGTCTGAGGTTTTGCTGAGCACCTTGAACATTCAAGGGACAGGAGTATCACCAGAGAATGAACTCCATGTGCTATGTAGAGGTCTTCCGTGCCACATGTAGAAGCCTTTGTTTGTGTTGCTGCATCCGATGCAAAAGAAGACTTCCACTTGTGCAACTTTCATTCTACGAGTGTTTGAGGACTTTCTTTCTGCTTAAGATTGTTTTCCAAGACTGGGCAGAGCAAGAGAGGAGATCCACTAATGCTTGAGAGATGGATTTCGTGAATTCATTCCAACCCTGCTTTAGAGGCGTAGCTACAGGGGGCTAGGGGATCCGAGTACATATCTCCAGCTGTTTCTGACCTCAGAGCTAGGAATCCAGGATTTGTGATTGTGTTTCCCCAAAAAGTGTACGTATTTTTTTAAATGCACTTTGAAAGATAGATTACTTTAAAAACGAAATGTGGATTTTCACCCCTGAGTCAGTGGAGAAATGCGTGTACTTCTGAGAAGTATTAACAGAAACACTTACCCCACTCCTGTTTTTCAGTTTTTAGTTGTGATAGTAGTGCTATTTTCATACGGTAATGTAGTAATTAGATCTGCAATTTACCTTGAGGGCTTTCATAGGATAGGTAGAACATTTGCAAGAATGAATTTATTACCTGTATATATAATGCTTGAAAAGCAGGCTGCTGTGTGTGATAATATATTAAGGCTATTTAATCCCCAAGCTGCTTCCAGGTTTGAGAGGGGGTTTGGCAAAGTACCATGGTGGGGCTCTCATTAACTGGTAGGATTCC
This sequence comes from Varanus komodoensis, assembly GCF_004798865.1. NCBI lineage: Eukaryota > Metazoa > Chordata > Lepidosauria > Squamata > Varanidae > Varanus > Varanus komodoensis. The sequence goes on along the minus strand of NW_025335727.1, from coordinate 10,740,182 downwards.
CTAGCATCAGGGGCAACAGCAGTAGTGGCAATCCAAAAACTGTTATATTTCTCACAATGCATTGCAGAAAAGTTATACTGAAGTATGTGGCAAACTGAAATGGCAGAATTCTCCTTTCTAAAGTGAGCTTTACTTAGCTAAAGCAGAAGTCAGTAAGGACTAGGAATAGATGAGAATCTGGTTAGATATGCAATCAATATGAACTGGCCAAATTTGCATCCCTGAAATCTAAAGATAAAATTAAATGCAGTTTACAGCTAAAATAATATATTTCTGAAATTTATAATGCAGATCTCACCAAAATAATACACATATTTCAAAATATGTACACAAGTATGGATATGCTTTTCAAAATGTAGGTAAAATAGTTTCATTCAATAGAAAATCACTTGGAAATGCATACTGTATATATTTTAAAAAGTGTGCACAAATCTTTGGATAATGCACATGCTTATTTAAATATGCGCAAAATGACTTAAATGCGATCCAGTACAAAATTTGGCAGACTACATTTAGTACTTGAAAAATGAGCACCTGAACAAAGGCAAGCTTGGCAGATTCAGCTATCAATGTAAAGGAACCCTACAGTGGCTTGTCCTTCTGGTGCTTTCTCATAGGTTCTCTCAGAAAACTGTAGGAAGAAAACATGGCGGAGAAGTTCCCACACTGCCACAAGCAAATTTAATTAGAAAGCACAAGATACCATATTGGTTTTTCCCAGTATTTGGTGGGAGTTGATTAAGAAGGAAAGAAAATGCTTTCTTGGTACAGAAATAACTAAGGGCGAGACTTGGAAGAATACCGTGAGCGTTCCAGCAAAGCACTTTCTGTTGCTCTCAGTATATATACCTCCCCACACCATTCCTTTTATGAAGCATCGTGTGTCCAATTATGTCTGCTGCCATGAATCATGATAATCTGAGAGACTCCTGGAGCATTTCAAGAGTCTCTGGTGAGACTGGAAGTCAGCTAGGGTTGCCAGCTCCTGGCCTGGAAGGACTAATTTGAGCAGAAGGCCTGAGGAACAATGGATGTCTGTAGCAAGAACTTATTTCTATTGGCCTTCTGAGGCTTGTTAAGAATTGGCTCTAGGGTTCCACCATTTTAGATGTATCCCCTCCACACACACCTTCCTATGTGAATAACTGCTTGATACCAGAAAAAAAATCCAGCTGGTGCAACATCTGTCATACCTTTATCTGCCACAGAATTACTGCTGATGGTGCCAAGGCATGAGTTTTGAATTCACTGAAAATTGTGCCTGTACACCAGGCAGCTCCTGGAATGGAGAACGTACACAAGAAGACAATGAAATATGCTACTTCAGGTAGTGAATGTGTGAATAAGTCTGGCTCTCTACCTTAAGGATCTTCTCAGTAAAACTGGCACAATGCCTAGTCATACTTATGGTGGGTGAAATTTCAGTTGTGTGCCATGTTCATCCAGGAAGGCAGGAAGGCAGGCAAGAAAGAACAGGGCTTGGCTGCAATCAAAAATCACAGTGACAAACTCTGTCTTAAGCTCCAAGTAAAGTGTATAGAACTACCTTCATAAGCAGAGCCTCAGAATTTATCGGCATTCTGTGCAGAACTTTGAAAATATGTTATATTGGCCTCCAATAAAAATGGAGCATATGGATTTTCCTAGATTTTCCATTCCATTCACCCTACTCAGGATTCACTTCTCTTGCTATACACAAGCTGTTGGGAGCTAACTTTCCCCCTTCCAAAGCATTCAGTAAACCACAAACAGCAAAGAAAGAGCAGTTTGTTGAAGCCACACTAGAAACTATCTCGAAAAACCTCCAAAAACCCTCCCTTTGAATAACCCTGGGCCCCAACTCTCTGGGAGGGCCCTTCTGAAGGTGGACCAGCCTCTTAGCTGTACACCACCCCTCTAGTTGTCTAGGCCTTCTCTCCTGATGTCACATCATGGGGTCAAGGATTGTACTAGGCTCCTCCAGCTCATGTCCCATGTCCCTGCCTGGCAGTTGCAGACTGGGGCTATTCCCAGAGACCTGGACAGGGCAGTCTTGAGATAAACCTTTCTGCCTCTTCATCTCAACACTGAGGCCCCATTTTCCAGGTCTCCTCTCCTTCGCCTCTGAAGAGTTTGAGTCTCCCTGGCCTCGAAACACCAAGAACAACTCGCTCTTTCATTCCAAAACAAACAGCTTTTCATGTCCTCTGAGCATGTTCAGTCACTTAATTCTCAATAGGCAATTTAGATTTCTTGAACATCCATGCTCAAAGAATGAGTTTGTACACAAGGTGTGAATATGATGATCCAAAATGACCAACCAGCCAGCAGCAGCATTTGAACTCACCAGGGTTGATGCTTTCACATGGTGTCAGTGGGGGATTTCCCCCTAATCAAAATCCAGCTTTAGAGCACAGCTTTTCTTAGGAACGTCGTGAGAAGGAACATTCCTCAAAGCCAGCGACAATCCTGATAACTATCACTCCTTAGCCAGCTGACAATCTTTCATTTTCTTTTAGTTTAAATTAACTTTATTCTTATAACCCAGGCCTTTAAATTTTAAATTGCATGTTGAATTCAAAGACGCTTTTAGAAAGTGAGATGATGGACCCCAGACATTACACTGGGGAGCTGGGCATTGGATCCTTTGGATTTCCAAGTCTAAGGCTGGAGACAGAGTTCCAGTCCTGCTCCCATCCTTTACAGCCACTGGAGAAAGAGGTGTATTGGCCCTGTCTCTGGAGGCGAGGAACTCCACCTCCGAGAGGAGATCAAGGGAGGGAAGAAGCCTGCAGAGGTCAGGATATGGGCTAGCTGGTGTCCTATGCAGCCTACTTTCCACTTGCTCTGAGGTGACCATCTAGTGGAAATGCAGAGCAAGTAGGTGGAGTTTCCACCACTTCTGAGCTGCACAGAATGCCCATGGGATCACAACTTTAAACTCACATCTAGTTTGTCCCTTTGATTTAGTTCTGGCAAAAAGAAATGGAGAGTACCTTAACTTGTGCACCATTTCAGGTTTGTTTTGGGCCATAATATCACTCCTCAACAACCACACTTTCCCACACTTCCATTTTTGTATTGGGTACCATTTATACTTCCTCCTGCTGATTCCAGTATTTGAGGTTCACCACAAAAGGAAAAGAAAGTGGAGGCCCATTCATCAATGGCCACCACTAGAACAAAGGATACCCCCTGCAGTGTCAGATCATAAAGAAAAAAGGAAGACATGTTTGTTATAAGTGGTCATTAAAATATATGAATAGCATGCTTGAAGAAGACATTACAGTAAGCTGTTCAGCCTGAAAGTCTCTCTAGCATGAATAACAGCGGTGCATGATATTAGATTTCCCAACACCACCCATGTGGCATCATCTTGAGTCTTTCAGTAGGACCTAAAATCAACTTGTTCAGCAATAACACATAATGCAAGCTAATCACTTCTACAGGTCAGCAAGGACAGAAGCAACATTTCTCCAAGCTACAGAATTCTCCTTGCTGCTTAATGTCAGAAGAAAAGTCAAATTATAGCCTTTCTTCACTTTACTGACATGAAGCTAATCTATTTTCCACATTTTCTTAATGGGATTTTTCTTCCTTAATTTTCCTCTAATTTAACAAAGCCAATTTTGAGTAGAGTTCAAAGGGGTCATGAAGGTTCAAAGAATTTTAAATTATTATCTAAATAATGAATCAGCTATGATAAGTCCAATTTTTTAGTATTCTTAAAAGGTAACAAAAATATAGTTGATCTTTAGATGGACATCCACTTGAACAAGTCTCATCATTTAGGAATGTTCTTCTGTTCTTCTTTATTTTGGACATTCTGTAGAAATAAAATTATTGGCAATGCCCATAACATTATCGTTTGCCATTTAGTGTTTTTTCTACCCCTCTGTCATATCCTTTCAGTCTGCAACATTGTCAAATCATTTACTCAGCTTTTATAAGACATGTGAATGTGGCTTTTAAGCTACAATGTGAATGATGAAATAGTCCAAACCACTTTCTTAAGGGTATATTTTGGGCTCTCAAATGCGTTGTCAGTTGCATTTTCAAGAAGCAAGGCAGACCTGGCACCATGAAAGTCAATGGTAAGTCTGTTTCTTTGAAACTTTGACTCTGTTCCTTGCCCCTACATCCAGTTTTTTAACATTAGTTCACCCAGATCAGTAGACAAGGTTATGGATGAAGATGTTAAATGACACAGTGTATAATCCAGGGCTTTCTCCATTGTTGCTTTTCTCATATGGCCCAGTAAGGCTTATGAAGCTTATTAAATATCTAATTTTCTGAGATTAACTCACAGAAGCAAATAAGACCTGTTCTCTTTTGGCATTTGGAATTCACTGAGCTTCTGCTAATTCATAGCCATACATTCACAAATTTTAAGTACTTCAAACTGTAGGACCTGGTTCACTGTTGAATGTTTTAATATGATATGCTAGTCCTTTTCGATAGTCTATGTCCTCATGGCTCAGAAAAAAAAACCCTGAAGCAGTAAGTCATACTTTCCTTTTTGTAATGTTTTCAAGATCTCCATAATGAGTTAATTAGCCCATTAATTGCTTTGCATCTTAGAGGATCATTTGAGGGTTTTTTCCCCTTCTTTTTGATACCAAAGACCTTGTTAAAGCAATTTTAGTGAAATATTTGCTAACAGCAAGAAAGATAAGGTCTAAAATATACCTAACTACACAAATCTTGCTTTTTGGATTAATAGATATATCTGACTTATGTTTCGGATTTTACTTCTGCTAAATTAAGCAACAGCATTGTATTTTATTTGACCATGTCAATTTTTGTATGCAGTAGCTTTGTAGTGAGGTCTGTTGATTGGATCAATACACTGTTTAATTGCCCTCAATAAACTGTGGAAACCCTTCATCCTGGTTCAGGTTTGAATGCACAGCTAAGGCTACAATTCTCAATGGTCTGGCAATGATACATTCCCACTGAGCTCAATGGGACTTTTTGCAAAGCAGAAAATGCTAGGTTGGGATTTGCACTGCTTGCTTCAGCCCTGCTGTTCAACCATGAGACAATTCCAACTGGAGCTGTTGGGGGCTGAATCTCAGCCCTTTTGCATGTGGTACATGAGTTGCTTTACTGAGCCCATTCTCAGTTCCAACTTGCCATGCATGCATTACAGGGTCATGTAAGGATGTCCTATAACACTTGAGATGGATCTTCCATATCATGCCATGTCACATCAAATGTTCTTTAGTGTGATCACTAAACCCCATGGAGTTGCTCTCCTTCTCTTCATTGCAACCCCCTTGTTCATCTGCCCCTCATTCCAGCTTAGACAACCACGGTGGTAAGAAATGCGGAAAAGTAGAAACCACTGTGGACATGAATACCAGCTCACTTCATGTCAAGTAACAAGTGGTGGCAACAGTGAGAAAAAGGATGAGGAACAATAACAGCTAGTGAGTGTGAGAAGGTTTGCTGAAGAGGTCTGTGCATTTTCTGGCCATAAGTTCTGTTGAAGCTGTGTTGGCTTTCAGAATTTGGCTCAGGAAGCCCCACATTCAAATCCTGGTCTTGTTTCACGTTGGCAGAAGAAACCACCCCACAGGATAGTAACAGACTCTCCCCCACAAACAGATGAAATTTCTCACACTGATTTGTTGGATCATTGGTCTGGAAGAAGTAATCAAGGTTAGAAGCACCCCAAATCCTGTGCTATTCTGTCAACTCCATTCTGTTCCAAGAAAACTGGAGGCAAGGAATTGAAACTACCTGGATGCTGCTAAAGTCTCTTTGCAGGTATGTTACCCAAGGGATGTTTGAAAATATTGATGATGCAGAGATAATGATGGAGAAGCAACAATACCAATGGTCACCAGTGTCATGCACTGTGATAAACTTAGGGTCTGTAGGATAATGTTCTGAGCATGGACACCCACCATGCAGCAACTTTACCTGGTTCAAAGACACTCAGATTAACAGCACTGAGCACAGGAGACACAATTCAGTGTTGTCTGAGAGGGATAAATCAATACCAGGAACAGTGGTGATGGAGAGGAAAACATGTGACTAGCACCCCCTAAACAAAAGCCAACTGGGCTCACACTGACTGCCCAATTTGCTCCGTTGCTGCTCTCACCTCAATCATGGGGTGCTGAGCATATTTGAGAATTCCCTTAATCTCCACATCTCTTTAGGAACAGAGTACCAAGGGAGAATCTACAATTCAGGCTATTTTACATTTCCCACCCCATGTAAAGCATAATCTTATACACAGTTTTCTAGTGCACTGTGATACTTCCCATTTAGCCATAAGAGAAGGTAACATTTCACCAGAGATGCATAATAATTTGCATAAATCTTTTCAAAAATCATTTTGAATGTTTTAAAAATTCCCTTTAAAGACTATCCCATCAATTTTAGTCTACTGGGGGAAGTCTCTCCCCCTTCCCAGTGACATTCTCAGAGAGATGTAAATTTTTGCCATTTCATACAGTAATTAGAAATGTGCAGATTTTTTTGCAACAACCATCAGGGGCTGTGGGACATTTCTAGGTAGGGGGAAAGATGTACATCAGAAAAGTAGGTTAGGTTTGAAAGTTGTGCCTCTTTCACAAATGTGTTCAAAGATGCAAGTACCTGCACTTTTCCAAACTGACAGCAACACTGAGACTATTTTTGTTCTCTTTAACTTAACCAAAGAAATGCATTGGGAAATAAGTTACTGTTAAATTACACTAGCACGTGGCCTTTAGACAGACATGTGTCTCTTTAACATGTTTTAACCCATGAGACCATTTTGTTCTATTCTGCACTGATCTCCAGTTCTTATTTTGAAAAATCTGTACTTGAAATATTTTTTTCTCAAAATGTGTATTTTATATGTGCTTGGTTATTTCTTCAAAACAATGCAACGCAACACAACCATAGTCTGGAACACTCCAGAGGTCACTTCTAGATGCAGCTTGCTTCCTATTCAAGCCTCAGCCTTACTCTGGCCAGCACACGGACAACCTCGTCTGGCTTCCAGTGCCAGCACCACTTCATTTGTATGTTGACCTACCAAGATCTATAAAGCAGGAAAGCAAAGAAGAGGCAATGACACCTGCAGCAGGGGGTGCCCACTCCCACCCGCTCCAGCGTTCCACAAAGGCCTTTTTTCACTCAGATGGTGGGATAGGTGGGCAAGCTGCAGGTGGATGTCAAACTACTTTGTCTTATTTGCAGTGTTAAATACATACACTTTTACTTCAGTATCAGTCCTGAAAAACAGAATTAGAAAAATTAACATCCTGCACTTGAACACCACCTTGGGTTGTCTGAAGATGTCAGAGGAAGGCATGGGGCCTCTCATTCCTGGGAACTGCCTTGACCTGAGGTGACATTTTGATGCAGCACATCTGCTGCTCCCGCTTCTCTTTCTTCTGCTCCAGGAGCACGCGTTACCATGGCCACCATGATTAGCATCCTTCTCACCCAGTTGCCATCACTGCCACTCCACCTTCCTCCTATTCACCTACCTTTTCGCAGCATTTCCCCTTCCTCCCCTCTTCCTTGCTTGCCCTTCATCTAGTTTGCTTATAAGGACCACCACTGCCTCCTCCTCCTCCTCCTCCTTTTTCCTTTTTCTTTGCTTTCCCTTCCCCATACATCTTCCTGGCTGATACTCTCAGTGTCTCCTCTCCTCTCCTCCTCTCCTTTTCTCCATTTCTGATGGACACAATTATCCTCCAATATTCTGGATATTCCCCCAAGCACCTTCCTCTGGTGACTGCTGTATAACTCACAATGAACTGTCCTTCCTACCTGTGTAGTCTGGAGGTCATGACACCAAACCTCCTGTACTGCCATTGCACAGACATTCTCCGTGGCCTCCTCACCCATGATGTTTCTCATGACAAGGCCTTTCAGCAGCTACTGCTGGGTAGGCTTTCTGGAGAGCTTTGCTAGCTGCTCTTCTGCTGGAGCATTTGCTGCATCAGGGAAGCAGCCAGTGAGATTTCCCAAAGAATCCCACCCTGGTCTATGCCTGGATCTGAAGGGTTCTCAGAATCAGGCATGGGATGAGTGGAGTTCCAGAGAACAGCACCAGAAATTCTCCAGCAGGACAGTGCCTGAGTCAGGGGTCGGCCTGTGGCTCCTTCCAGTAGGAGATGAAGATGTGGCTGCAACTCTTGGCGCCATCTAGGAAAATCCAGAGTGCTTCCACACCTGCACCTGCATCTTCAAGGCCCCATTTACCTTTCCCAATCTTTTGCACTGTTTTTTTGTGTACCCTCCTCATTTCAAATAGTACTACAGCACATACTTTTTCATACTAAGGGAAGGGGGTGGGTAATTGAGCTTTATTGGGCCCTATACTGATTTCTCTGCTTGTAAGAACTTCATTCACACTAGTTTGGATTGTGCCTTTTGGCAAATATGCCTACAGAACATCAAGATGTGTGTGAACTCCATTTTGGGAATGAATTACAGAGATGTTTTACTGGTTCAGCATTGGCAGATTTCATTCCATTTCTCCCCACTTCCTGAGCAAAGTGGGGAAGTGCCAAGTGGAGGATGAAATTGGCATGTTATTTGCCAAGTAGAGAATATGGCTTTGCTGAACAAAGAAGAGTAGATTTGGAGACAATGAAACTGACAGGGATATTGGGGAAGGGGAGAGGCTTGCCATTGACTACCTGCATAGCATGTAGGTGAACTTGTGGTTGTGCAGATGTGTACATGATCATCAATATTTATAGATTAAAATTATGAACCAACTTGTGGTCTGCAAAGAAGAAGCTGTGAACAAGGAAAATAAAACATTTGCACAGATCACAATTTGCAGAAAAAAATGGGACCCAGGAAAACGCATCCTTTTAACATCTACAAAAAATACAAACTTTTCTGAAATCTGCATTTAAAAAGCTGCTGCCCCTGCTGATCAGAATGGAACACTGTGAAATCCCAATAGGCTGAGATGGAATGGCATTCCCAGAGTGATGCATCTGTAGGTACATTGCTCAGATTCTGTAAGACAAGGGTAGCTAATGAATCTGCACAATGTTCATTCCTCATGCCTGGAACATGCATTTAAGTATTGCCTGGAACATGCAAGATGGTCCCCCTAGTCCAGCATGATCTATGCTGACTGATATGGGCATGGTGGGCATGTCGTGAGTAGAGCCGGCTGGTGCCGGAGGTCAGACTAGATGGCCCAGGAGACCCCTTCTGACTCGCTCTGTTTCTATGTTTCTATATCAGCTCTTCCTGACCCTTTGAGTCCAGACTTTAGCTAGGATTGTCAGCCACAGAACGTAGAGCCTTATGCTAGCAAAGTACCTTCTACAACTGAATCTCAGACTAATATTTAATGCCTTTAAATGAATATGGGAAAGCAAGCCCAGATGATCATAGGGTTGGATTACCCTTTTGCCATTTATATCAGTTGCATTTTCTTCATGGTTCCTGTACAGAAATTAAACGGCCAGGATATGGAAGAAATCCATGCAACATGTGCAGTACCTATTCTATTCTGGTGCCCATGGCTATTTATGGGGGTGTAATCCTCTACCTATCTAGATGGGGGGGGGGGAGTCTCCATCCAGAAGTTGTAGGAGTTTTCTGTCGAAACAGAAATAGGATTTAACCCTAAATTAGCAATGCAATACTGCAGAATAGAGAAGCAATATATACTTGCCTTCATTTAGAAACAAAAACTCCCCCTCTTCAATATTTGCTCTCTCTCTCTCAATCTCTCTTGATCACACACCTGCACGCACATAAACCCTTCAAGAAAAATAGGGTTTTGATGGAAACCCATACTATGCAGTCTTTACAGCTGTGTTTTACAAAGTTGTTTTTCTAGTGCAGGAGGCAAACTGACAGATCCTTAAACCTGTCACTGCTATCATTTTTGAGAGTACTGAACCTTCAAATAAAGCTCTTGGTCATTAAAATCGTACCAAGGTCAAAGAGGAGAAAATGTGCTTCTTCATTTGTCATGTAACATGCCCTACTTGTGGGACCTTGATCTTCTATTTTATTATTTCTTCAGTGGGGAGTTCAAAATGGTATATGTCATTCATTTCCCACTTGAAAGCATGTGTACTTTAAAGTTGACTAACTTGCCTGCATGATCACCAATCCAATAAACTGTGGATAAACATGAGAAAAGCAAAGTGGGTTATGGACATAGCTGGACCGTTCTTATATATAGCCAGGATTGTTTTATGGGCTTCTGCTCTGGGATATATTTTTTACTCAGCATCTCTGATTACACTGCCACCAGCAGCTTTCAAGACATAAAAAGACAAATTCAGGTACTGTCAGATAGGCAAACGAGCAAAGGTAGAAATTCACTGAGCATGTAATATGGTAGATTTCAGCAAAGCTAAAAACCCATGGTAGCTTCAACTGACATCTTTTCTTTAATGCTATTTGAAGAAGAGTCTCTTGAAATAATGAATTGGATGAAATCTTACATAACTACTAATTCCCCAGGCTCTCGTCCGCTGCCTTCTCTTATAAAATGTAAGGATTTTCATGCTAGATCAAAGAAGAACATACAACAAAATGTAGATGAAAACAACCACTCCTTGCCCTCAAGAGCATTGCTGTGTTGTTGTAGTTTTAAGGGGCACATAAAGAATGCAGAAGAAGGCAGATCCTTCCGTATATACATCACTGAACTTCTTTATAAGCATCTTGAACAATAGAAGTGATAAAATGTAACATTAAATTGCAGAAAGTATCTACTTGAATAGGTTCATTTGCATTTCTGCTCTCAGAATATTAGCGATTGGACTTGATGCTTTTTAACTTATTCATAATTGACCTGGAATTAGGAGTGAGTAAAGTAGGAAAATGTGCTGATAATACTAAATTGTTCAGAATGATAAAAATCAAAACAAAACTCCAAGAACACCTCTTAAGCTGGGGAAATGAGCATAAACATGGAAATGCAGTTCAAGATAAGCAAGTGAAAAGTAAAGCACGTTGGGACAAGAAGTCTGAACTTCAAATATAAGTTAGTGGGATCTGATCTGGCAGTGCCTGAGCAAGAAAAGGGGACTTGGGATTGTGGTGGACAGCAAAATGACACTGCCAATCCAGTGGGTGGCTGTTGTGAGAAAGACAAACCCTTTGGTTTAAAAAGGGACAAAAGCCCTGACGGCTACAGGGTACTTTCAGTATCAGAGTGTGTCCGTATGGACAGTAGGTTCTGGATGGGTGATGTTGCATCTTACCTTGCTTGTGAGATCCAGTGTGCCAGCAGAATGCTGAACAAGCTGGACCCTTCCCCGAATCCTGCATGGCTCTTAAGTTATTAATCTGTTCTCTTTAAAAGTGAAAGGTTTCATTGGCCAAACCTTGGTATTTCAGAAAGCTAAATTTACCACCCTTTCTCCTCCAAACATGAAATGTTATCCAAAGTATCTAATCTGGTTAAATGCAACTCTGAGCCTTGTGACTATGTGAATCTGGACTAAGACCTCTATGTTTAATACTTATAACAGTTATTTTCACCCAAGTTAAAAATTTTAAAACGGATTATTACAGAATAAAGGTAAAGGTAAAGGTTTCCCCTTGACATTAAGTCCAGTCATGCCTGACTCTAGGGGGCGGTGCTCATCTCCATTTCCTAGCCGAGGGAGCCAGCATTTGTCCACAGACAGTCTCCGTGGTCATGTGGCCGGCATGACTAAACACCGAAGTACACGGAATGCTGTTACCTGCACACTGAAGTGGTACCTTTTTATCTACTTGCATTTGCATGCTTTCGAACTGCAAGGTTGGCAGGAGCTGGAACGGAGCAACGGGAACTCACCCCGTTGAGCAGATTCAAACCGGCGATCTTTCGATCAACCAGCCCAGCAGCACAGCGGTTTAAACCACTGCGCCACCTGCAGTCCCCTATTACAGAATATATTGCAATGCTGAATGTCATACACCAATTATTCTACAGATGAACTAGCCCTTGTGCATCCATCTAGTGTAGGAAAAGGT
>NW_025335727.1:10701672-10728139 GCF_004798865.1 Varanus komodoensis | reverse complement strand
ACCTTTTCCTACACTAGATGGATGCACAAGGGCTAGTTCATCTGTAGGATAATTGGTGCATGATATTAAGCATTGCTTATATCCCATGGATGCTCAATACTTGTTTTGTATGAGAAGGATTTTGGAATACCCAACTTCCAGTTTGGATGGGAAACCTGGACCACCAGTAACACTGAATGGTTTCAGGACCCTGCAAAATCAAGTCTTACCTCTATGTCTTTAAGGAGTGAAAAATACATTACACTAGTAGGAAATAACCTTTTTGGGAAAATCTAACCCTCAGGGGAATGGCATGCTAACTTCTGCAGAACTAAGCATGTGACATCCTTTTCAGTGAAGGAGATATGACTGTTAAAATAACAGAATAGGTTTTGCAGATGTTTAAATAAGGCTTTCTGTGAGTGAGCCAACCATACTGAGACTGAGTACTTGACTTACATGATCAAAGTACTAGCCATTTTTAACTGTAGTAAAATGAATTCCTAAAGGACCATAGGAAAACAGAAGCTGATGTTGAGAAAATTATGTCTTTTTAATATTGAAACAGTTCATATTGAAGAATTGAAGATGAGATGCTTAGGAGACTAACACTCTGTGGTGTGACTCATATGGCTCCATACATTGGTCTGCTGACAAATCAACCCAAGCAACATTCTCTTCCAAGAGACAGAAGGTACAGAGTACAGGGACCAGATATCTCCACCTGGTTGTTTTAATCAGAATGTGCATATTTTAGATTGGAAGTGTTCCTTTGGCAACTTGTGAAAAAGACAATTCTTCTGTAGGGTGCATAGACTCAAGGGGATTTAAAAGGAAGCTTTGGACTCTGTTGTACCACCCAGAGTGTGACCTAAGTCTACATTTCAAAACTGGACTTGGGGAAAACAATCTCTCTCCTCTCTCACTTTCTCAATATATATTTCACTTCCCATTTTGGAGCAATTAGCTGGGTTACCAAGCAATATTCCAAACTGAGCCAAGGAAGGTCACTTCTTGCAAGGTTCTTCTTATATGAACCATTCCTTCAAGATTGATGTGTGAGGATGGGTAGGAATTTGTTGGATTCCCTGTGCTCAGCTTCCTGGACTTCAGTCCACTTTGCAGCAGCCTAGTCTGAGTTCCTGGTGAGCATGCCCATCATTTGTGAGGTACTGTCCAATAACTGAGTCCCATATGCTGCACAAGCAGTGCCCCTCTCACATGCCAGAAAAAGCCACTGCATAATGTTACTTGGCTTGGATGTGTTGAGGATTAGCTTCAACTGATCAGGAAGAAATGGTTACAGTAGCAATTATCCAAACTGTACCAATGTTATTCTTGAACAAATTTGGCATTTACTAATAGTACTATTTTGGTTTGAATAAAGGAAAAAACTTCTCTTTTCAATGTGATATGAAAGCGTTTTCTAATTATTCACTCTCAATACAAGACTCCTTGTACATTTAGTAATTTCTCCCATCCCAGTGCAACTGACTATAGAAATTTTTATTTTAAATTTTTGAGTGCCTTCTGCCTTTAGTTTTTTAATCTTGATATTCAAATGAATCTTGCCAAAATATCAAGTGTTGCATATGGGAAAATGATTCATTTTTCATTGACTTTTTACAATGTTTAATATACAGAGTTCCTGTGCTATGAAGACTGTTACTCTAATGACAACTGCTGCTTGTATTTTACAAGAAATAAAATCTAGTATGTAGTATATTTCTCTTCAGAATGCACAGTGCTTACAGACAATGCGAATCGAGTGAGATTGTAATATACACACATCCTTTCTCCTCTACTTCTCTCTATTCAGTTTTATGATACCTTGGGGTAGAACTACATATTACACTTGATTCAGTTCAAAGCAAATAACAGCATCCTTGTGCATATTTCTGAAATATGGAGGATAATTTACCCTGGGAGTGTCTCATTTCCCAGCCTTCATCCATATCACTGGATCAACCCACAGTATGTTGGCATCAGATAGACAAAATGATACATTCTTTGCTGTAAAATGTCATTATATGGTTTTTCAGCCCTAACAAGCTGCCTCCCAAACGATTTACAAACAATCAAACCAAACCAGCAAGACTGCCAGCGATGTAAGGATAAGAAAACTTTAAAATCAAAAATAGCAGAGTTCAAATGTCCAATCATACACTAAAAAACAGTGACAACCAAGGGGAACACAATTGTTTTCTCTGCATTCCTCAGGGCCATTAGGGATTCAACTAGCATCACCTTCACTGAAAAGGAATTCCAGAACTGGGATGATGCCTGCAGGAAGACCTCCTCAGGACATGAATGCATAGGAATATACGTCTGTGTATATTCCCTCCACAGGTGCTATGGGAAGGCAATCAGAGAGAGTACAATGGCAATCAGAACTAGTGACTAAAAGTGGACAAGATTTCCTAAAGCTCTGTGTCAGTAGTGCTAGCAGTACTTGAGCTGGTTTTCATTCCTTCACACATTCAAAGCCAATGTTTCTTGCAAAATGTTCTTTATTGACCAAAGCATTTTCCAGAAGCACCAACACTCAGAATGAATCTGTGAACATGTACAGAGAGGTTTGTTGAACCCAATCTAGTATTTACTTCTAGGAACTCTCCTTTTGAGTGAGTTTGTGCCCATCCTTTCAGGAAGGGTCTTTTGGAGATAAGCATGCGTCCCCTTTGCACATCAATACTCTGATTGAGCCTCCCTTCCCTGCCAATGTCTCATCAAGGGGTTGAGAGCTGTACCTGCCTTGTATATCGCTGAGAAACTCTCCTGTTTCAAGACTAACTGTACATCTTGGTCATTTTCAGATGCTGCCTGAATACCAGGGGAGTCTGGCTTGGAGATAAGAATATATACTTCTCTCATCTCAGTGTCTGGAATTGACCCCAGCCCCCTCTTCTTCCTCCTCTGAATCCAAATCGGCAGGCCTTGAGAATGCATGCCAAGAATAACTGTGTTTCTCATTCCCAACAAATAGTGATGTACCAGCATTTTGTTTTAGTTCAAAAATCATCCAAATGCCTCATTTACAGTGTTAATCGCAAATGAAAATGAGAATGCACATTCTATAAATTGTTTGCAAATCCTCAAATGGGTCTTGTTGTTCAAAAACTGCATACATGTTAAAACACACACCTTAACCTGTGTATTTTTTAAAATGTGCATTCAAAAATCACTTTTAAATTGTGCATTTTTTTAAAAAAAATGTACATGCTCTTCCTTTTTTTCCAAGAATTTTTTTCTTGAAAAATGCATGCTTTTTTGTTTGAAAGAACTGAAGAAATAAAATAAAAACAGGTTGCAAATGAGAATGGGAATGAAGTGAACCAAACTTCAAAGTAAAGTTTGAACATTTTGGTGGAGTGTCCGTGGTTCTCTCAGCCCTACCTAGGAGAAGGAATAACCTATTAAACAAACCCAAGAAAAAATAGGGCAAACATCCTGCATTGGACACAATTATAAATGCAGCTCAGGGGAAAAGAACTAGGTATCTTAGACAAATGTGAACAAGCAGAAGAAATGGGAGAAGCATGGAAATTGTTTTCCTTCACCTCTTCTATCTTGAAAAAGCCCTGCTTTTGAGTCCCTTAATATTTAATTTGTAGCAGCAAGATCTAAGAGTCTGGGTTTTATAGAACATTATTATGTACATTTCCACTTATTATGCAGATGTAGTTAGAAACCTTCATAGGTTTCTAAGGAAATGGCAGAGTAGTTAGTTTAAATCCATAGTAAAATATCTTTGGCATATTATTTGGAAAGAAGCACTACATGCCATACACATGGTTTTACTTTATGGCATATTTATCAAGCCTGCATTGACTATTCCAGAATATAATCACTGGGAGCTGGTTTGGCTGTGTATCCGTTCTGATGATACACTGATCTTTAGGCTGCTCTTTATAGAAGCCATCCATAGAGCTTACCTGCATTTTAGAGATTGTGTTCAGCACCGCGGATAGCTCCCAAAAAGGCCAGATTCCACTCAGAGTGGTCACATTGCACCACTAAAAATGGAGTCACCAGCCTCCAATGCACATAAGCAACACTTTTGCTTCCAAAAAGTAAATGCATTCATACAACCATTATGGAGACATCAAAAGAAGAAACTTTCAGTCAGCTTGAACTGGGGTTCATGTGAAATTGCATGGAAAGGAGTCTGAAAACATTGTGTTCATGGACTAATGTAAGTAAGTAATCAACACCAGCAACTTCCCTTAGCAACAATGTCAGAGGAGGTGAACAGAAATGTGTGTTGAGGCAGCGGGAAGATGCCAATGAAATTCTGAGATACAAGTGGTGAGGAATGGTCATCCTGTCCCAGAGTGTGAAGGTCCCACTTTGACTCAGGGCACATACAGCTAGAGTAAACTGAAAGCTAATTCAGAGCTACATGCTACATAATGCTATGCTTTAGCTAATAATGTTAATAAAATATTAGCTAATTATTATGCTAATAATGTTTAGCTCCAAGACTCTTACATAAAGGGAAAAGGAAGGGAGGAATGGCATCTTTTCTTCACCAGCCAAATAACTTGCTCTAGTTCTGGCATAGGAATAGAGGTCCCACTTTAAAAAAAAAAAAACGACTACTACTACTTGCCCTGACATGTGTAGGACATTCTCATCTACCAGCAGATCCAGGGGTAGCTAATCTTTTCATTGTTAAGTTTAGACAGCTGTGATTATCAGGGGCTTGAGTAAATTACCCATCCCAGGTGTTTCTCTTTTACAGGTCCTTCTTCACTGTATGTTTTTAGGTGCTTCTAAGATTTTATGTTTCTTTTAAAGGCCTTTATGACATTTTTATTGTTTTTAGGTACCATTGTTAACTGTCCAGAGAACATCATCTATAGGGCGATATGGACATGTAATGTCTGTATAAAGGTCTTCCTGTAAAAGTTCACTTCTGGAAATGTAGGGCTGAGAATCAAAGTGTGCTGCTGAGTGTTGGGTTTGTGGATCCCTAGGACCATTTTTTTGTGGGGGTGGTGGGACAACTCTGTTTGAAGAATGAAAAAACATAAGGAGTTCAGATGAGCACTGAAACCCCTGGCTTCCTGAATTCCCAAACCAGGGAATTTCTTCTGAAACTGAAGAAAGACTATGAAAATTTATTCAGGCATGTATATATCCAGTATATGTTAGCCTTGTGCAATATGACAATGTCCTGATGTTTTGGACTCTGATTCTCACCATTCCTGAGTAGCAGCCATGCTGGCTGAGGCTGATGGAACTTGTAGTCCAGAATATTTGAATGACATTAGGCTGGGGAAGGCTAGCGTAGGTTATTGTTCAGGTCTACACTAGACTGTGATAAATGTGGAATGTTTGGTATGCTTTGGATCTGTGGAAAGTTTCTGTAAGGGTTCTGGGGAAATGACAAATACTTTGATGAGGTTAAAAAAATCTCATGGGGTTCACACAGCACTACATACAGCATCTGGACTGCAAAGCTCTTTTAGCTGGAAAATCATGCATGCTTTAAAAAGAACAGATGCATGCTTAAGCATCTTTGACAGATGTTCTGACCTTTTGTTTTAAAAACTTATTTACCAGAGATATTTTATTTGTTTGCTTTCCCTGATATTTAACTTAGATTTCAAATGACTATGGGAATAGTTCCTTAATCCTCTCTGAAATAGCACTTAGAACATTTTCTTTTAATATCATCATCTTTCCTCTGTGTCTTCTGGAGAATGAAATTGCATTATATGGTCAGTGCAATCTGCGCTAGGGGTCGTTTGTTTCAGACATGGAGATACTTAACCTACTCATGCTGGGGTTTTCTGCCTCTGTTGTCCTGAGATGTGCTTTGTTAATTTTTTGTTCACTATTGCATTTTATCCCTACATTTTTCTGTTTTCAAGGAATCCAAAGCAGCATATACTATCCACCTCCTCCATTTGATTCAAGGGATAGTTTAGGTTGACAGGCAATGACTTTTCCAAAGTCACAGTTTCATGGCTGAATGGGGACCCAAAACTGGAACACCGCAAGTCCTGGTCCAATACTCTAACCACTGTAAAACACTGCCGTACAATACTTTATCTCATTATTTACATTAATTATTTTTCTTCTGCCTCTTAATGTCAAGACAAAGTTCTCAAGGACATTTACTTTATTTATTTATTTAGTAAACTTCTATGCCACCCCATTCGCTGAAGCCTCGGGCAGGCTTACAACAATACATAAATACATATTAAACATATAAAAACAATATAATTGGAGATGTCCTGGCCGGAGATATAATTTCAATAATTAAAGCTAACAATTAAAATGACATTTAAATAAAAAGGTCTTGGCCTGGCGCCATAAAACAAATAACAAAGGCACCAGGCGGACCTCTCTGGGGAGCGCATTCCATAGATTGGGCGCCACCATAGAGAAAGCCTTCCTCCGGGTACTTACCCTTCTAATATCCTTCATGGAGGGTTCCCGGAGAAGGGCTCTCCCTCTGATCTCAAGGAGTGGGAGGGCACGTATGAATGTAAGCGCTCCTTAAGGTAGCCAGGACCCAAGCTGTTAAGAGCTTTATAGGTAATAACCAACACCTTGAATTGAGCCCGGACTTCAATGGGGAGCCAGTGAAGCTGACAGAGGACTGGAGTCATGTGACCATAATGCCCAGTCCCCGTCAGCAGCCTGGCAGCTCTATTTTGCACCAATTGAAGTATCTGGACCATCTTCAAGGGCAGCCCCACATAGAGTACGTTACAGAAGTCTAGTCAGGAAGCTACCAACACGTGTGTCACTGTCGCCAGGCAGTCATTCTCCAGGTAGGAAGGCAGCTGATGGATCAGCCGAAGCTGAAAGAAAGCGCTCCTCGCCACTGCTGTCACCTGAGCTTCCAGTGAAAGCTCTGGGTCGAGGAGCACTTCCAAGCTGCAGATCTTGTCCCTAAGAGGGAGTGCAACCCCATCTAGGAAAAGGCCCAAGTCCCCCATCCTGAAGCCTGAACCACCCACCAACAGGACCTCCGTCTTGTCTGGCTTGAGCTTCAGTTTATTGGACCTCATCCAGTCCATTACCTCGGCCAGGCACCGGTTCAGTACAGCCACTGCCTCACCTGGATTGGTGGAAAATGAGAGAAAGAGCTGGGTATCATCAACGTACTGATGATTCCGCAGTCCACACCTCCTAATGACCTCTTCCAGCGGTTTCATGTAGATGTTTAATAGCAAAGGGGACAAAATGGATCCCTGCAGTACTCCATGGCATATTTGCCATGGCACAGAACCATAGTCCCCCAACACCACCTTCTGGAATTGGCCACTGAGATAGGAGTGGAACCACTGCAAAGCAGTGCCTCTGACCCCCAATCCCGCTAGCCAATCCAGAAGGATACCATG
Source organism: Varanus komodoensis (assembly GCF_004798865.1). Classification (NCBI taxonomy): domain Eukaryota; kingdom Metazoa; phylum Chordata; class Lepidosauria; order Squamata; family Varanidae; genus Varanus; species Varanus komodoensis. Next base: position 10,720,799 of record NW_025335727.1, on the reverse strand, counting down.
GTCGATGGTATCGAAAGCTGCTGAGAGGTCCAGGAGAACCAACAGGGACACACTCCCTCTGTCTTTCTCCCTGCACAGGTCATCGAACAGGGCGACCAAGACAGATTCAGTACCGTACCCGGGTCTGAAGCCAGACTGAAATGGGTCCAGATAATCAGTTTCCTTCAAGAGTACTTGGAGTTGTCCCACCACCACCCGCTCTAGCACCTTGCCCAAAAACGGGATATTGGCCACTGGTCTATAATTAGTGGCCATCTCTGGATCCAGGGATGTCTTCTTCAGGACCGGTCGGGCTACCAACTCCTTTAAAGGGGCAGGTACCCAGCCATCCCTCAGAGAGGCGCTAACCACTTCCAGGATCCAGGTCCCTATCCCATGCTTGGCATTGTTAATTAGCCAAGATGGGCAAGGATCCAAGAGGCAAGTGGTGGGACGTACTCGTCCAAGCACCTTGTCCACATCATCAGGCTGCAATAACTGAAACTCATCCATCAATTTTGGACCAGACAGCAACATTGGTATCTCCTCTGAAGCCTCTGAGTCACTAGTTGAGTCCAGCTCATGACGAATCTCAGCGATTTTCTCCCTAAAATGCTTGGCAAAGTCATCACAGTGGGCCTTTGAGGGTGGTACAGGATCTTTCTTAGGGCCAGGATGAACCAGCTGTACCACCTGAAAAAGCTCCGCCAGACAGCATTGTGTGGAAGTAATGGAAACGGAGAAGTTTTTCTTTTTTGCCACCCTCACTGCCACAGCATAGACCCGATAATGGGCTCTTCAGCATGTTCGGTCAGATTCATCCCGTGATCTCCTCCACCTACACTCTAGACATCTCCCAACCCACTTCATTGCCTGCAATTCAGGTGTATACCAAGGGGAAAAGTGGGCTCTGCCCGGCAGGAGAGGACACTTGGGAGCGATCGTGTCAATAGCCCTGCTCCTTTCCCCATTCCATAGTTCGACCAGAGCATCGACAGGAGCACCAGTCTTGTCAACCGGAAACTCCCCCAGGGCCTTCAGGAATCCATCCGGCTCCATTCGGCTCTGGGGGCGGACCCACACAATTGGATTTGTACCCTTACAGAGGAAAAGGCCGCTCTTGAGCACAAACCACACGAGGAAGTGATCTGACCATGACAGGGGTGTCAGACACAAATTCCTCACCCTCAGACCACCCTCTTCCTGCCCCGTCGAGAAAACCAGGTCCAGAGTGTGTCCACGTTCATGGGTCAGGCCTATGACATGTTGAGACCGTCCCATGGCCATCATGGAGGCCATGAAGCCGCCCTGGTCAGAGCAGTCTCAGCATGGAGATTGAAGTCCCCCAGGACCAACATCCTGGGAGTCTTCAACACCAGGTCCGAGATGATCTCCATCAGCTCAGGCAGGGATCTGTTGGGCAGAAGGGTGCACGGTACACCAACAGAATCCCCAATCTCTTGGTCGCACAACACCAAGTAGAGGCACTCTAGTCCCATTCTTGAGGGGACTGGAAGCCCCGTGAGGGAGATGGAAGCTTGGTAAACCAAAGCAACCCCCCTCCCCTCCCCTCCAGTCGTGGATGGTGCTGAACTAGATACCTGGGCGGGCACATTTGAGAGAGGGTGACATCCCCCCCTCCCGCCCAGGTCTCTGTTATGCAAGCCAGGTCGTCCCCCTCATCCACAAGCAGGTCGTGGATGAGGGACAATTTGTTGTGGACTGACCTGACATTAAGTAGCAGCACCGTCATGCCTGGGGGACGGTTGACAAGACTACCTGGAACCCTCTGGCTGGGGGTAGAACCAGAAGGAGGGATAGGTGTCAGCCATCTGTCCCTCCTTCTTCTATGTGGACACATTAAACCCCCACCGCTGTAAAGTCCATTGCCCAACACCACCCCAATGGTGGCGCCCACGCGCTCCCCAGGTAAACCAACAGTCCTTTACATTAGGACAATATGTGGATGTGTTATTTATTTATTTAGAAAATTTCTATGCCGCCCCATTCGCCGAAGCCTCAGGGCGGCTCACAAAATATCTCACAATATAAGATAAAGAAGCGATACAAAGACTCACTGAAAGCCTCTCTGAAGTCCCTGGTTATTGACACCACCTCCTGGGAGACCCTGGCACAAGACCGATCAACATGCCGCATGCTAATCCACCAAGGCTGCCAAACTTCTGAAGCCAGAAGGACAATCATAGCACAAGAGAAGTGAGCACTCTGTAAAGCCAGAGTTGCCAATGTTGCAACAGTGGTGCCCACACATGTCTGCCCAACATGTCTGCCCAGTGGAAGAACACTCCGTGCCCATATTGGCCTTATCAGCCAACTCTAGACACACTGTGGACAGCTCACAATCCATTAGATGCCAAGGTCCTCATCAAAAATGATGGACGAACATCATCACTCAGAAATAAATGCAAAAATAAATTCCTGACAATATTTATTATTTTCTTTTTCTCTTACATTTCTACACCCACCCACCCCAAAAAAGGAAAGAAAATTGGTCCTCCGGGTGGGTTACAGACATTATTAAAATGGATTAGAACAATAAATAAATACATAGAAACACAGTAAAGGCATAACAAAGCAATAAAACCAATTTGTTGTTGTTAGTTGTGAAGTCACATCTGACCCATCATGACTCCATGGACAACATTCGTCCAGGCCTTCCTGTCCTCCACTATCACCCAGAATCCACTTAAACTCACACCGACTGCCTCAGTGACTCCATCTAGCCACATCGTTCTCTGCCATCCCCTTCTTCTTTTGCTGCCAATTGTTTCCAGCATTAGGATCTTCTCCAGTGAGTCTTTCCTTCTCATTAGATGGTCAAAAATATTTGAGTTTCATCTTCAGTATCTGGTCTTCTAAAGAGCAGTCAGGGTTGATCTCCTCTAGGACTGACCGGTTTGATCACCTTGCTGTCCAAGGGACTCGCAGGAGTCTCCACCAGCACCTCAATTCAAAGGCCTCAGTTCTTTGATGTTCAGCCTTCCTTATGGTCCAACTTTCACAGCCATACTTTGCAACTGGGAAAACCATAGCCTTGACTATACGCACTTTTGTTGGCAGGGTGATGTCTCTGCTTTTCAGTATGCTGTCTAGATTTGCCATAGCTTTCCTCCCAAATAAAACCAAATACTAAAATATAAAATATTTTTTAAAGCACTGAACCCAGAAAATGCATGTCCTGGCCAGAGGACTTCTTGACTAGAACATTCCTTGCCTGCTAGCAAAAGGGCAGCAGAGAGGGATCTGTAGAATTCTTTGGCAGGGAGTTCACAGCCTGGGAACAGCCATCCAAAAGTTCCTTTTTGTGTTGCCACCAAACATGCCTCTGAAGATAGCAGTCTCTAAAGAATAACAGTGATCACCTTCCTTGGCAGTTACCATTATTTTTCGAAAGAAATAAAAAGAAGGAGAAATGAAGCATCAGGCTGTGGGTGAGCTCTTTACAACACCGGAGAAGTTCAACCAAGCTAGAAATAATGATTGAAGGGTCCTTCCAACTAGAGATTGGCTATATTTGTAGTTTTGAAAGTTCAAGTCCAGTAAAGCCTTTCAAGACATGATATTTTGATTAGTCCAGCCATAGATGTATTCTGTAAACTTCACTAAGCATCTAACTGACTCCTCAATGTTTCTAGCCACATTGGAAGAGCCTCATATGGACAGTTTTGTGAGGATCTGATGAGCATTGTGAGGCTGGTGATACAAAAACCTGCTTCCTCCATGGACACTGGAGGAAATATCAAGAATGGAGAACAGAGCTCTACCTAGAATAAAGCTAAACCACTCAAACAAAGTGTTTTCTATGCTAAACTGATCACTGCCAAATCCAAGAAATTTTCAGCATGATTCATGGTGTATAATCTTGTTTGTTTCACTACTATTCCACCCAAAGCAGAAGTTTCTGCTATCTGCCCTGCCCATTTTTGGAAGGCTCCCTGTTACATTTCAGAGATTCCATATCTAAACTGCAATTCTATACTATTTCCTTCAGTGCAAGACTCACTTAACTCAGTGTGGCTTATTTATGAGTAGATGCATGTAGGATTGCATAGTAAAACATGAACATGCTCTCATTTGGGTATGTAAAATAAAATAGTTAAAAATTCAAATGAATCAATCAATGAAAAAGAAAAATCAACAACTTGATCCTTGCTTTTTAATGAAAATAAAATATGGGAAGATAAATGTATGCTTCTCCAGTATTTATTATCCCCAGTCCATATAAATGGTTGGTAGCTGCCACATGAAGAATTACCTTAATTTCCATTCCTGTTTGCTGGAAATTTAATTAATTGAATAGTGGTTCCTGTATAATGCACAAAAGTTTTGGAGTAGGCTGTAACTTTACTTCAGCAGGTGAAGACTAGGAAGGGATCAACAGGCTTTTAACTGTTCAAGGCAGTTGTGTATATTTTAAAATTTTAGTGGAGATTAGCATTGTCATCTCAATATATCACTCTGAGTAACTTGTGCAATAATATTCTGTGTGGAATGATGCAACATAATTATATGATGCAGTGGAAAGATGAACTGACAAATCCCTGACATAAAACCTGTCCTTGTTTGAACTGCTATATTGCAGTTATTTCTTTAATAAACACTGTCACATCTGTACAATACACGATGCAGAGGAGTTCTGTTTCTTTCCTTATAGACTAAGGAGCAAACTTGATAATGGGCTACATAGTGATCACAGAAAAAAAAAATGAATGGAAATAAAAGGAAACAAAATAACTCGGTTTGGGGGTATTATTTTCAGCAGTTCAGACAACATGACTCTGCTTGGTAGCTACTTTTCAGCACACTTTGTGAAACATTTTTCCTTTTCCTTTTCCTTTTTACATTGCCCCAGGACTGAGCCAAAGTATTTCACTTCCTGAGAGGAAGAACAGGATGGTGGCTGCTTTCTTCCCATGGACAAAAGCTGACTGGACTAGTGGTGGATTATCATTTCAGCACTGACAATGGGACAGCATCCACCATCACACCTGGAGGCTAACCTAGAGAGCAAACTGCCAGGTCCCCACCTTCCTTCCCCATCCCCTCATGGAACACCTTCCCTCTGTGAGGTTCCTTCTCACTGCCATTATCACCAGCTGCTCTTCCTCCTTATCTTCTTTCTCTTCATTGCTACTGCTTGTTCCTTTCGCAGGACAAGACCCAATGAGCAAGTCGGCAGTGACATGTACTGCCGCTGTTTCCTTTTTCTCAGCATTATCACTGTTTGAGCCAGAGTGTGAGCAAGGTGCACCAACAGCTTGTGAAAGTGAACAGAGGATGCCTAAGCTGGGCAGGGGCTCTTTTGCTGGGGTGTGGACCCCCAGCAGGTGGCCATCAGGATGACCCTTAAAGCCAGCTGCGCATCCAATTATGCTCTTTTTTGGGTACTCCATTCCATATTTTTCTTCTCAGTCTTACTTTTCACCACCGCCCCAAAATGTCAGTTAGCATTCTATCTATGCCTACTAAGTACATTGAGTCCTCATTGAGCTGCTTCGGTTCACCTCATTTTAGTGGCTTTCCTCAAAGAGAAAGAGAGAGAGAGAGAGAGGGAGGGAGGGAGGGGGGAGGGAGGGGGAACATAATTGTATTAATATATGAGAATTTAATTCAAGTTCAGTTTTGATCAGGATTTACTCAGTTTGTACCTTCCAGAATGAACATGAAATCAGATACAAGCGGTAGTCGAAGTCCATACATTTCTGAGCTTGCAACATGATTGGCAGACCAAAAGAATGCTTCTGAAATCATGCATATATTTTAAAAATGCACAAAAATACATTTCAAATCATGGAAGAAGAATGAAGAATACAAGGGAGGCATACATTTGAAAAATACGCATGCAAATACTTCCTTTTCAAGGGAAAAGATAACAAGATTTGTGAGGGAATTCTGAAGGCTTCTACAAGCTTGAGTTTTGCTGATTCATATATGCCTCTTTGTGCAAGCATTAGGATCTTTCTAATCTTGGCAATGCCTACCTCTTGTATGCATGTGGCTAATAAGGGATGGTTCGTAGAGATGATGAAAAGCATAACAGAAAGGAAGGACAGGAAAACACCTCCAGCTAGGTGTGAACAAATCTGCTAATTTCAGTTTCTCATTTTTCCAAACTTCAGTTTGTTTCATCTTACCCCACTTCTTGAAAGTTCATATGGATTTCTGTAAGCATTTCCCTTGATACATGCATTTTGTATACAATTTGCCTAATTTATAGATTTTTTCACTTGTATTTTCCATTAAATAATAAGTTTTGCTACCCTTTCACTAGCATATGTAGCTTTGGGAATGCTTTCCCCATTTTTAATACATCTGGAAACCCACATTTCAAAATTTGGAGAGGTTATAATGCCAAAGGATACTTGTCTGCCAAATCAAGTCCTGATCTGGGAATTAGGAATTACCAAAAAGTGAACTAAATTCTTCAACATCTCTTCTTCTGGCATCTTTGATTTCAGCCACAGAACCATTTTTAGGAGCTATCAAAGAACTGCATTGATGCTGCCTCTTTTTAAGCACTCTGGCAGCTTGTATCAGTCACTTGAGCAAGAAAAAAAGGTTAACCGAGCGGCATTGTTTATTGGCCCAGAAAGGAAAAAAAAAGGGCTAGGTCAAAAAACTGTATGAAGGAGCTACTTAATTGCATGATGAGAGCAGCCAAGAAGAATCCAAAGACAACCGAGAGACTTGGCAGGCACGCGCATCTCCCCATTAGTCAATGAACCACTTTTAGTCAATTCTGGAAATTGATAATTTATTATCCAAACACTCTCCATCTCACCTCATTAAATATAATCACTCCCAACTCCCATGTCACTCTCTCTCTTTTACACTGTTGTGGTCATTTCTCCTATCCATCGCCCCCCAACCCTGCTGCCATTAACCACCACAGTCCCTAAAAGCTTTATTTGATATGCCTGCAGATAAAATCCGCCCCCCCTTTCTACTTGAGAAACCTCTGGAGTGGAAACAGAACAAACCAAAAGCCACAGTGCTGATAGTTTCCTAACTAGGGTTAAAAGGGAGGGGGAGGCATCAGTTGTGGATGGACCCAGACATGAAGTTGGCAAATTTATGGTTTCAGTCATTTGTAGAGGTAATGGAAGGCAAGGGCTATGGATCACCTGAAAGAGGATCACCTGAAGGGACAGGTGTTTAACTCTGCCTGCACTCTATTTTTTTTCCTTTTGCAGAAGGCAAGCTAGGGTTAGGAAATGCGTATCTGCACTTCCTCCTCAGTTCATAGTTACTTTGCCCATATCTAGAGTGTTTGATTGAAGCTACTGTAGAGTAAGTTCACAATTATCTTGTCAGACAAATTCAGTGTTCTGTGCTGAACTTTAAAGACCCTCATGGTTTAGTTGAACTCACATGCTGTGCAAAGGCCTTTTCCCTCATATGAACTTGCTCTTCCTCTCCAAGTTATTAAGACCTGCAATGTCAGTGCACAGCTTTGTTAGTTGTCAGGACACTGTGTAAAATCTAACCTTTTAAGCTTGCCTTTGGGAGCTTTGTTGCTGCTTCTGGGTTGTTTTATTGATCGCTGGTGCTTTTAGTTTGGGTGTGTTTTTCTGCTCTATTGTACTTCTAAATGTGTTTTATTATGAGCATATTGATGAAGTGCAATAGAAATATACAATTGATTTTTTAAAATCAGGGAAAGGGAGAAATAGGCAGCAATTTAAAATCATGGATTTTCAGGTTTTTTACTCAGAACTTCAGAGTATTTATTTTTAAAAACATGAGGATGTGTAGTGACTATTTTGAAGACTGTTCAGATGTCTGCCACTTTGGGATGTCTGCCAATTAAAGCATACTAAAGTCAGTGAAAAGCTACTCCACACTTTGAGGATTATGAGCATCCTATGCAGAGTGAGAGAAATTTGGAAAGGAAAGTAATTTTTCTGCTTCCCTCAGAAGCAGCCAGATAGTCTGTGAAGCCGTCAGACAGCCAATACTAGCAATATAACAGCATCACTTTGGAGGAAGAAAGGAGGAAGACGAGGAGGCACCTAGTTCATACCCCCACCCCCCAAACTTTCCTAAGATCACTCTTAGGTACTGGCTGCAAGGGGAAATGCTGAGTGTGCTTCAGCAATAGATACCCAGACCTGTGGTCAGAGCTGCTCTCCCGCCTTGGACCAGGGAATACAAAAAATATCACGGCAACCTAAACACTACCATAGGACTGCTCTTCCCATCTGCAATACAGTTAAGAGCAAATATATTTTCACTGCTTTCCTTTGAAATAAATCCAGAGTAACTTTTGTGCCATGAAAATTTAGCAAATTTAGCTGGAGGTATTAATTAATTCAAAGCCAACTTGCATAATTGCACTCACGTAGTCTGAGTGATTCAACATTTATTTGTGCATTAAATAAGTTATATCCAAGGGTTAGATATCTTCTTCTTCTTTTTTTCTTTTTCACTTTCTTTTGCTATGTGTCAATATTTAGGCATTAATTGTTGAGTATCTAATTTACTTCCATATGTCAGCTTGCTAATTAAGAACTTAAACATTATCTACAAGTTTAATGTTCCACTTTGAAATTAAGCATGCTGGTTTGATTTAATTGCAGATGTAATTCCACTAATGTCAATAAAGTTGTATCGAGGATATATTTGATCCGATGTCTATGATTAATATAATCTGGAAAAGACTGAGCTGATTTTTGCAAAGCCAACACTGACTTTTTTTTTTTTTGAAGTATGCACTGTAAATTGCAAAATGGAATGGGTCTCCATTCTATGTTCACTCTTCAAATTAATTTAATAAAACCTTGTCATTAGTTTTAAAACAGTATGTGTTCACTATAGTAGAAATGAAATAGTTTCCTCCTTCTCCTTTATTTTTCAGCTTGTGTCCTGCCTCCATTCACCCTAAATTCTGGTTTAACCAGGCAAATTTCTAAATTTAATTCTGCAAGAATAATTTGCCACAGTTATGTGTTTCTTCATTTCCTTTGCAACTTTACTCTCTTGCCTGAGTTCCAGTCTGTTTGTGTGCATTAATAAAATACTACAAAAAAGAAAACTTGGTATGATTGTAGGAATGGTTGTTGAGCTGTGCCAAAAAGCCCTGTCCTTCAAATGACCATTTATCTCCCATGGAATACCTTCTTCTTCTTCTAACCAAGAACATCCTAAGTAAAATGTTATAATTTTAATGAATTTTTCATTCATCATAAGTCACTAGCCCCTGCACCTATCCTTTGCTATTATGCAAGTTGCTTACCCATAGTCCTTCCATGGTGTATGTCATTTTCATACAAGAAGCAAATAAATCCCACCACACACACAAAATATTCTTCCAAAGCCCACTGTACCTATTCTTCGGGGATTTTGCACTTTCTCAGTGATGTTCCCCTCTGTGCTGTATGCAATTTCCATATCAAATGCCCACAAGAAATGTAGACTGATAAGCATATCCTTTTTTTAGGAACAGCCATACTATAAATTACTGCTTTTGCATACCTGCCAGCCTCAAACATATTCACCTGCAACCTGTTAGCCTTATTGCATATGAGGCAAATACACCTGCAGTTTGTATTTAACTTTAGGTAGTTTGCATATTTCTGATCAAATTTTTTATGCATATGCATTTTACATCTGGATATATTTAAAGCAAGGTGCTACCATGCCTGTGACTTTCATCCATTTCTGTCTAACAGTAACATTATCATAGCTGTCTCCACAATTATTCCATGAGGAGTGCAAAGACTCAGGTTTTGGTTTAAGTTTTGGGTTCATCCTTGAGTTGGATCAGACAGCCTCCAAATAGTTCCAAAGCTGAATCAGCAAATCATCAGTTCAGGATATCAACTAAAAATTGTGGCCAGTTAGGCCTCAGCATTGTGGTTAATATTATTATAAGCTGCCATGAGAATGAAAGGTTTAATGACATAAGTAATAGTGTGGCTGAGACAGATTTGAGGTGAAAGCTTTAATGACATGAGTAATGGAGTGGTTGAGACAGATGTGAGGTCTGAGTTAGCATCTGGGCTCTTGCAAAGTCTTGTCCCTGTGCTTGTACATCTGCTGTGAAGTTTCCAGTAGCTGGGGAGTAAAAAATCTTGGCAGAAATCTGTGTGTGTGTGTGTGTGTGTGTGTGTGTGAAGTTCCAATGAATAAGTGAGGACTGAGTCTTGCAGATACTCTTAGTTCTATAACCAGGTACTTTGTCATCGGTCAGTAATTCCAATAGAAAGCCAGGTGCTCCTTTTAAGAAGGGCTGAAAAGTCATGTGTAGCAGCATGAAAATACACTTGTCCTCTTGAGCACAACCAATTAAATCCTGCACAGGATTCTGCTATGCTTTGCTCATTAAACTGATGTCTGAAGTTCAGGGTGTACATGCATTTAGGAGGGCTGGATTAGTGCCACTGATTTTTGTTGCTCTGTGCAAACCACACAGAAATAGATTAATGATCTATCTATTCTTGTGTTCTCTTTTTTTTGTGCTAGGAAATCCACTCTTTAACCTGAAGGCTTCCTGGAACCTGTTCAATTTGTTTTAGCTTCTGTTTGTCGCCCTTGTTAGCCATCTAGTTCCCTTGTTGCTTCAGGAGATAGGTCTTCTTTTGAAGCAAAGGTATAGTTGGAGAAATTCACTCAAACTTGTAGATTCTGGGGGCATCAGAACCAGAGGTGCTTAAGCTTAGTGAAATTGTCTCCAGTCCTGTTTGGCTGACTCCCACGCTCATCTGCGACCTGTGTTTTAGGTTCTTTCAAATGAGGAAAGTGTTCATTTTTTTAAGTGTGATGTTCCTCCCACTGACTAAAATGTGCAAATACAATGGTTAAAGTGCACATTTGAAAGGGGCACTTTCTAAAGTGCAAAAATTATAAACACATGTTTGGGTATTTGAGGATACTTTCAAAGAGCATGTGAAACTCTGTGGTTCTTCAGAATTAAGAAAGGGACATTTTTGAGAATCTGCAAACTTGAAATGAAATGCTCGCTCACCTCTAGTGGGTTCACCATGGGGGAAACTCAGTGAAAAAGTATCCCCTCGGGTTTTGTGTGGTAAATTATTTCATCAAAAAAATCCTATATGGTTCCGAGTCAGAATGCCTTGGAAATCTCTGATTTTCTGGTGCATGTGGTGCTGAGGTGAGTGTGACCGGGGCTGATTGCTCATGATCTTAACCACTAAACCACACTGACCTTCTATTCTCTTTCCTCAATTTTGCCAAAGAGAGAATGCACAATTTGAAGTGTATGTACAATTTGTTGTTGATGATGAGTTACTATTTCACAAACACTGGAATAGAAATTCCGTTTCTTTTTAAAAAGTCTGGACAGGTGACTAACAGCTCATACTCAGATCTGCCTTTCTTGGAAACAGTGCCCTATTTCTTTTCCCAATACTCATGAAATATCGAGGAATTAATGCTATGGCAGCCAAGTTCCAGTTCCCATGTTGGGACTGGAAGAAACAAGACTTACTTAGAACTTTCTAAACTTAGACATTGCTTCTGCTCTCTTTGACACTTTGTTAACAAGGCCTTTCATTTACTTGTGCTCTTTGCATAAATATGTTTAAATTTAAATAATGTTTTAAAATCTATTTTGCAGAATGCTCTGTTTATTAGAAATGGAAGGAAGAAGGGAAGGAAAGAAGGGGTTTCATTTGGGCAACTCACCTATTTTTCTTCCCTGCTTCCAAAGATGAAAACTAATTATTTATTTTGTTCCCTGGATACACTGTCTTAAATAGTCTGTCTTCTTTTTCCTTCTTCTGATTATGCATATTTGCATAAAATATTTGCTGTCATGTGAACCTTTGGATAATCCTTTCACTTCATCCCAGATTTGTCGTCTTTGGTTTATTTAAATATACTTATGTAAATTGTTTTCCTTTGGTTAAAGAACTGCAAAGATGAGCTAGGATGCTGTGAGGAGAGATATCAACAATAGCAATGGAAAATATCTCTGCTGATGAATGCTCAAACATTGTTAACCTGGTGTTACTACCAAAATAATATGGAATTGCTGCAATCCCATACACGTTTAAACTCTAAGCAAGTCCCATTACATTCAAGCACGGCTTATTTCTAAGTATACTTGCACAGGATTATACCAAAAACAAAAACAAAGAAACCCTAGTTAAACTGATTTTGCTAAAATGAGCTATATGTCACACAAATACAGGACTTGATAGTACTTGTGAAGAATTGAGAGGCCAAAGTATTCTCAAATGCAGGAATTTTTATTCTGGGAAAGTTAGGCATTTTTCTAGTTCATGCAAGCATAGTGGGTTTTCCCCATACTACAGTATTCATTTTCCTTAAAGCACAAATTCTAAAATGACACAGAAAGCTCTGTTAATGGGGATTGACAGCATACTATTACATTTCTACTGAGAATGTTAGAACTTGGAGTTGTCCAACTCTGCTCTTTGGTGGAAAAAGACCTCTGCAAGAGAGCTGGAATGGCTACTGCCACTCTGCACTGCTTCCTTTTCCTACCCCAACTGTAGAATCATAGAATAGTAGAGTTGGAAGGGGCCATCAAGGCCATTGATTCCAACCCCTGTTGTTGCAGGACACCAATTTACACCATCCCACTCAGTTGGCTGTCCATTTTTTTTCAAATGCCTCTAGTGTGGGAGAGCCCACCGCCTTCCACTGCTGTATTGCTCTGACAGTGAGGACGCAGTTTGAATTGAGTATTCCTTGTCCTATACTCTGGTATCAGCATGAAGAGATCTTGACCTTCCTCTTTCTGACAGCCTTTGAGGTACTTATGAAGTGATACCAAGTCCCTTCACAGTCTTCTCTTCTCAAGGCTGCACATGCCCAGTTCTCTCAGTCTCTCCTCATATGACAGTGTTTCCAAACCCTGGATCATTTTCGTTGTCCTGCTCTGTATCCTTTCTAATTTTTCTGCATCTTTCTTAATTTTGGTACCCAGAACTGGACACAGTATTTCAGATGAGGTCTGACTAGTGAGGAGTATAGTGGAACTACTACTTCTCATCATCTGGAAGTAATACTTCTGTAAATGCATCCCAAAATTTCATTTGCCCTTTTGGTGGCTGCATCACATTGTTGGCTCATATTTGGCCTATTGTCTACAATTACTCAGAGATCTTTTTCTTCTTCAGTTCTGTTGAGCCACATCTTCCCCGTCTTGTACTGATGCATTTGTTTCTTTTTCTTAGTTGGAGTACTTGGCACTTATCCTAGATCTGAGTTGCAGATCAAGCAGGGTCTGTTCATGGCTTTTTTGCAACAGACTATGGGAGTGCCCTTCTTTCAACTTGCAGCTACTTGTGAGTAGCCACCTTTAGCACCATTTTGCAGAAAAGATGATAACAATAAAATAAATAGATAAGCAAACAGAGGTACTTGTTTTTCCAATTGTCCTTATTGGATTATTTGCAATATTCTTAACAACTAAGTGACTGTTTACTTCTTTGGAAGATGATTAGCTTTTCTCCATGGGATCAGTGGTGGAATTTCTAGAGTGGCAGATGTTTTTACTAATCACCTTCTTGAAGTACAGCAAGACACCAAGGACTGGAACCAAGTTCAGTCAGACTTAGGATTGACCCATGGACATTAATCACTAACCTAAGTACAATCAATTTGATTGGAATTTGCTCTAGGAACATGTAAATCAGCAAAACTGGAGCTTTCCCAAGTTCTCCAGATTCTATCACAAAGTTTGTTCCAATATTGTGAACTGAGTAAAATCAAAATTTAACTGAAACATTTTTTCAGGCATTCCTAAATTACTTGAGTTGTTAGCAACTGTAAACCCAGTCTAAAGTCTGCATACACATACTGGATCAGTCTTTTATAGTAATGGTTGTAGAAACTGTGCCCCTACCTGTTTGCCCCATACGACAGAATATATGTCTTTTTCATTGAATTGCTTTGTGCTCCTATTTCCTCCTCCTTAGACTCGACTGACTGGCTTCCTAACCAAGGGGACAATCCTTCATATTTATAGGCTTCTTCACCAACATGAGCTCTCCATATTTGCTTTCTCTCTATTGATCTTCATGAGATGTTAATTTCTATGTAGATGTATTGAACTAGCACACTAAGATAAAGTCTAGAAGCCACTGTTTGCTTTAATATTATGTGTTCGGCCCTTAGTGGTGACTGTACTGGTGCTGAGCAAACAAGCAAAAGTCGGTTGTAAGTCTGCTTCACAGTTCATATGAATGAATCTTAAGCTCCGTTTTCAGTTCTTTTTGTGAAAACGGGTTAACAAGTTGTGACCATTACTTCCACTATCTCATTCTGCGGTATGACTTTCATGTGACTTCATGAAAATGCTTATACATTGAAACACTAGAAATCTCACGGTTTTAAAATATGAATAGGGAAAAATTAATGCAAGTCTCTAAATCTAAAATATTACAAGTCCCATCATAAAGAACAACTGAAGCAAATGCTTATGCCCCAGAACCTTTAAGACCTATGTGATAAGTGAATATGGATATGCAGAGCTTCTGATAAATTGGTTATAAATTGACTGAGATGAATCCATTTCTTGAATTAGAGTAATTAAATGGCTTTTTTAGATTAGTTTAAATCAGCCTTAATTCTGTCCTCTGGTTGGCATACCTTGCTCCTATATTCATTCTCCTTCATTAAGTCTTAAAATAACCTTAATACATAGACAAATGTATTGGAAGTTTGTTCATATGGAGACTACTGCTTTCTTGTAAGGATTAGCCAAATGATTTTCAGGTATTTTTAGGATGCAACCGCCATGAGAACTCTGAGTTCTGTTTAAAACTAAAAAAATAAAAAAGTTGGGTGCAAGCCCTGCATGTTTAGAATGAAAAGGGACTGTTCATAGCACTCCTGCTGGCTGTCCTGCTGGCTGGAAAATGCTGGGAACTCAGCACATTTTTCTGTCTAAACATGCATAGCCCTGTGCCCTTAGTCCTGCAGTTCTATAGCTCTTACACAGCATCTGCTCATACAAAAACACAAAAATGAATGATGTTGACCATAGCCACTATTAGAGGTGATAAAACGCCAGAGGATATAACTTGCAGTTGACTATGACAAATGGTGCCATATAAGCTTTCATGTTAAATCTTAACTTACCAACAATACTTCATCCTCATACTTTTAAACATTTATAGAATGAGAGGGTGACATTGCCTGACATTCACTAAAAGGAAAGAGGGAGGTCTGAGGTATTGATAGTAAATGGTATCATTGATTAATATTTCTTTTATACACATTTTTTCTACATGGACAGTTATGATATTGCATGGTGCCGTCTTAGGCTATGACTCTCATAAGCCCAGTGCAACATTGCCCTGATGGCAGAAGGACAGATTGGCTTTGAGATCCCAGAGGTGGCAAGGCGTTAATAAAAATCACACTTAAAAACAAAATCTATTCTTTCTTTTTTAAATCAAGTTCTCTGGTGATATCAAGTAGCTAATTTGTCAAGGGAACAGTAGAACTGTAAGGCTTCAGTACTGCACCCATTTACTTAGGGGTAGACCCAACTGAACTAAACTGGGTTACTTCTGTGCAAACACACATAGATCACTGCTTAAGTACTGCAAATCCAAGTTGTCAGGAAAATCCCAGAGTGGAATTAGTGGTTCATTGAATTAGTAGATGGTTGGACCAATGATACCCTAAAATCCCAGGCAAAAAAGCCTTTAGCAGAAATGTTCATGTTGTGAGCCGCCCCGAGGCTTCGGCGAATGAGGCGGCATATAAATGTTTAAATAAATAAATAAATAAAATGTGAAGCAGGAGATGGACGTGGGGACCATCTCAACCACTTCAGCTCTGCATTGGATGCCCATATGCCTCTAGGTCTGGGCATTTGTCAGCATGCTGAAAGAACTGCAGCTTTGATCGATGATATATTATTTAATCAAATGAGTTTGTTTTGGGTTGATATGCCTTTGGGTTCAGTGGAGCCACCATTTTATTTACTGTAACAAGAACTGCAACACATTTCACTTTTGTGTGTGTGTGGGGGGGGGGGGTTGCTACAAATACAGGAACTGCCTTATGGCTATTCCTGCATTGACTTAGGGTGAGCCATTCCTAGCCGTGGATTAGTGTAACTGCTACCCCCAATTTCCTTAGCCATACTTCTTTGTGTACTAAGGTGTTCTATTCTGACTTATACTATCCCCAAATCCCACAGCTATGGGCAGATGAAACAAGTTGAACCTAAAGGACCTTCAGGGATTCACAACACTGACAAGGAAGTCTTGGGAACATTATATGATCTTAAGATACACAACAGAGTTCACCTTTCATCCTTTCCTGTTGCACTTATTTTCCCAGCACTCTGTTGCGACCTTGTCACAAATTACTTGTCTAAAATACTTTATATACCCTGCAGACACAAATTGCCACACAAGTGGAAAGTGTAGAATAAGCTAAAAACCTATCACTTGTCAAGTCAATGAGTATAAATAAATAAATAAATAAATAAATAAATAAATAAATAAATAAATAAATAAATGCAGTCTTACTGAGCCCACAAGCAATTTTCATAACCCTACAGTGTAACCATATGGAAGGTAGAAAGGCATCTAGAAAAGAGATGTCTGATCAGGTCAGTTTTTGCAGAAAGCTAGCCACTTTTAACTGAAAAGGAAAAGTTGCAGATGTGCAAACTTCAGCAAACTCCAAAATTTTCAATTTTAAACTTTTATTTCTGGATTAAAAGCAAAATCTAGAACCCCTGATACATTTTATGATAAATGTTAAGTAACATATACCAATTCATCTTTTTTAAAAATCTTGTTTGCAGCATCCAAAGCTTAGCTCCTCCTCTGCTGCACTTCATCTAGATGGCCCCAAACAAATAATAATAATAATAATAATTATTATTATTATTATTATTATTATTATTATTACTACTACTACTACTACTACCACTACTACTACATTCATATCATTTTTTCCTTCTTCAGAGGAACCCAAGGAAGCTTACATAGTCATCCTCCACTCCATTTAATCCCCAAAACAACATCCCCATGAGGTTTGTTAGGCTGCGAGTCTGTGAATGGCCCAAAATCACTCAGTGAGCACCATGGTTAAACAGGACTAGATTCCAGTCCTTACATGCATTGATGGTAATGGGCTTGTACCCTAAGTCTGTTTTAATATGTTCACTGTTTTGAGATGCTTTACAGTTGCAGGTTTATTTATTGCTGTACTGTCACTGTTCTTATTCTGCTTGGTATTTCAAATGACTCTTTACTGATTATGTGTATAGTTTATTTTTGTTTAATTGCTCAGAGGAGAGTATTCACTGGATAGTTCTCTCATGATGCATACATAAATAAATCTGCATGTCCCCTTGTTTCAAAGAACCCACGCCCTGCCTGTTATCTTTTGTTTGGAAAGTCTCCTGGACTAACAGAGGCGCTGCACATGATCTAGAACGTGGATTTTTCACTGTCTTCACTCACACAGAGAGCCTGTACAGAAATAGGAAACTCTCATCTTTAGACAATCACCCTTCACAAGTTTAAGGTGCTGTAAATGTGCAAAACAAGGATTGACTTCAGTGCTTTAGCTCCTCAGATGTTTGTTTCCCACAGAAACTGAACACCCAAACTGAGTGGTTAATTCATTTTCCTTCTACGGCTTGTCACTGTGCTTGAAAATCATTACCAAATCCTAGTGGATAATCTTTTTATTGTTCCCTTCTATTTGTTTGTGATAGTTTCTTAGAACTTGCATGAAAATCTTCTTTCCAAGATTCCATCACCTCTGGTTCTTTTTGTGTTTCATATGACAGTGCTGTTGCTTCAGGAACCTTCCAGAATGAAGAAAAGGACATGGATACCAACAAAATCATGTCAAGCTCTGATTAAATGGCAAAAGGGGGTAAAAAACCTGGCAGACTTAACAACACATCAAAAACAAGGTAGTTAAGTGGCACCGATCACTTTACATTTCCTTTTATCATAGCACTGATGAGCTTCTTCAAAACCAGATGTTCTCATAAAGTGATTTTATTCATATATATATGCTCCCTACATCTGTTGCTGTGAATTTTACACTTTTGAACTTTTCAACTGTTTTGTTTTATTTTCTTGAGTACAACATCAAAATCTCTTTTAATTTTCTCCTTTGTCGTGTTCGATAGTCCTTGGACCTGTGTGCTGAAAGGCCTAGAAAAACTAATACTCTGATTCTGTTTAGTTTCATTGTTTCACATTGTTGGACGAAATCACTTTGTTTGCATTGTTGTGTACCAAGCTGTATGAATTACTGTATTTGTTTATTGTCACCATGGTCACCATGGTTTATTGTCACCATGGTCACCATTGTCATCTGTATTTGTTTATTGTCACCTAGATTACTCCTATTCCAGGTTGTATCCAATAGGTTCCATTCCACCAATAGAATACTCTTTGATCCCTTGGAGGCTTCCATCAGCCGAATGGGGAGACAGATAAAAGCATCAATTCCCTTTCACACTCTGCAGCCAACTTGGCCATCTTTCAAGCTTACGAGAACTTTGGATTTGCTTGCAAAGTATGAGAGCATGCCCTACCCAAAGCCCAGATGTGACTGTGAGTGTGGACATGTGTCTGCTACAAATCTTTATAAATTGCCAGATAAGTGCTCACATTTGATCTGTATAAATTTCCCAGTTTACTTCAGCACAATGTGTGCCATTTTCTTCTTCAGACCAAATCAGCCCCACAATAGTCTATGGGTAAATCTGGAAATTAGCACAGATTTGTGGAAACTGGTGCAAATTTCATATTCAAAGTACTGCTCAATCTTTGGTATTTTCTTCTTCATCCAGAGCCAGAAGAGCTTGCAAATGCAAACACTGACTGGGCATCAGAAGACTGATGAGAGGTTCTGAGCATCCCAATTGTAAATGTTGTGGCCAGGGCAAATGGCTGCTTGGCATGATTTATGTGACACAGTCGCTGTATGTGTGCATGCTGCAGGTGCTTTGTTGGCCTGGTTCAGAAGTGATGCTAAACTGAAGTTTAGATTTTTAAAGGAATGAGTCTAGGCAAGCTTTCTTGTTCTCCTTCCTCCTCTGGCACGGTGGTAAGGAAGAGTTTAGAATCTTCGGCCTTCCATTTTGATTAACCATAGCTTGCTGCGCCATCCAAACCCATAAACTCTGGTTACTCTTAACT
>NW_025335727.1:10679018-10701572 GCF_004798865.1 Varanus komodoensis | reverse complement strand
AGTTAAGCTAAAACATAGTTTCAAGTCAAAAACACTATGTTAAGCTGTGCTTAACTGAAATAGAATTGAAAGCTTCTTGTTATGGTTTGGCCAGGGGAATGGGAGGGGAGAGGAGGAAGGGAATGTGCAAGTGCATTTATATCCCAATTTTTTCTTTCAAGGAACCTAAGATGGCACACATGATAGTGCTCTTCTCCATTTTATCTTCCAAACTGTGAAAGGTACGTTAGGCTGAGATTCAGCAACTGGTCCAAAGTCACCCAGTATGATTGATGGCTGAGTTGTGACTTCAGTCTCCCCAGTTCCAATCCAACATTCCAATCACTACACTTTGATAGTTATACTTCACTTTTCACACTTCTTCAGATTTTGCTCAAAATTATTTGGGGTTCAACTATGTGTTTAGGAATCATTATTTGGCCAGGTATTACATTCAAACATATGCATTAAAATATATATTTAACTGAGAATGTTCAAGCAGTTCAATGTTGCAGATAAAAGTACAAATGAGATGGACATGTGTAAACACCTGCAAAGGTGACATTGACACCTTTTTTCTTTTTCTTGTAAGTCGTCCTGAGACGCTTGTAGTGAACGGCCTATAAAAGCTTTTAATTAATAATAAATAAATAAATAAATAAAGTATCCTTTCCCTCCTTATTTGCATATTCACATCAATCAACCATCTCTCTGTTAATAAACATTGGATCATTCCTTCCCCAACAAGGAGCATCGTATGTTCCCTGCCCTAGAAGTCAGTAAGGTGAAAAAGAAGATGGGAATCAAAAAGCAGGAAAGAAAATGTCTGCTATTCTGGACACAAACAGTTTGCAAGAGTAACAAACTGCAAGTATAACTTTGTGAAATGTTGCCGTGTAAGAAGGGCTGAAAGACTGCTCATGAATTCAGTGGCTGTGAGAGTTAGATAAGCACTTTGCATACCTGGCCATTGTTAGAGCATGATGGAGAAATGACAAGAGGAGAATATGGCACTTCCTATGCAGTACAGATACAGGCAGCACTTCTAGAATATCACAAATTTTGAGTGACAGAGCAATGCAACTTCAAAATGGACAATCATGACAATCTTATATGTAGCAATTGCCAAACACATTTCAATACTAAATTGTTCCCCACCTACTGCCACAGTGGTCTATTAACACAATTTTCCTGTATGCATATAAAGCAGTAGAATAACCGCCTGCCTATCAGGCAAATACAATTAAACTAGGGATGTGCATGAGCTTCATAGAATCAGGGAATAGTAGAGTTGGAAAGGGCCAAGAAGGTCCCTGGGTCTAGCCCTGTTCTTTTGCATGTTACCAGTTTATACCATCCCAGTCAGATCACTGTTCAGTATATTTTTGGATGCTTTTATTGTGGGAGAACCCATGACCTCTCTAAACAAGTGGTTCCACTGTTGTGTCACTTTCCTGATATCTAGCCTGAATCTGGTTTGTTGCAACTTGGACTGATTATTCCATGCCCTGTGCTCTGCTATGAGTGAGAAGAGATTTTGTCCTTTCTCTTTGTGACAGCCTTTAAGGTACTTACAAAGTGCTATCATGTCCTCGTCAGTCTCCTCTTCTGAAAGCTGAACAGGGGAGGTAACTGAAGCTCAAGGTCTGAACAGAACTGGGCTGCATCAGACCATTTCTGGAGCTTCCCTCCAAAGTGCCCAGAATTGAAGCTGGACCAGGGACAAGGCTTTCTTTGCAACTCAGATTTGGAGAGGCAGGTACCATATCTCCAAACATTGCACCCTTTGTTCTTCATTCTCTAAAAGCTGATGAGGGATGGAGAAAAGAAGGGATTGAAAGCAGGACCACCTTCTAATACTAGAATATCTTTAGGGAAAAGTGAAGCGCAGGCATTCTTCCAGTGCCCCCAAGGAAAGAAAATGCTGAAGTTGTTCAGTCATCTTAACTCCCAGATCCTGCACCTATCATAGTGCTTTACAGGTATATTGATTAGAGACAACTTTACAGCATGTGCCATTTTCATAGAAATAGTCCAGGAAAATACAGAAGAGATAATTGAATGCTTTCAATTTACGGACTCCTATTCCATACAAGCAATCCTTCTAAAACCTTGCAGGTTGCTTACCCAGGACAACCTGTATTCTCTCTGTCCTTTTCAGTAGAAAGGTCCTTAAAAAACACAATGGGGTAAGCATAGCTTCTTTTTTGATGCTGTCGAAGTATAAGAACTGCTCTTATACAATTTCCTTGAACTTATTCATCTAAAATCTTTCAAGATTGACACATCCAGAAGGGGCAATGACCTTTTGCCAGTTTCACATTGTTTTGCCAAATAAGCACTGCTACTAGTAGTAGTTTTTTAGGTGTTCCTTAAAAACAAAATCAAATTATAAAGGCAAGTTGGAGAAAAACTACTGCACTTAGCTTTATGCCATTTGTCAGGTATCATTCATTATTTAGTTGCTATAGCACATATTTACCCACTTCTAAGAAACAGAAAAACGTTATGAGTAAAAAAAATTGGGAAAGTAAGTGGTAGGCACAAATTTCTACTTTCCAAATTTTGTTGAGTGTTCAGATCCAAGTTGAAACTAATGGTCACTAAACTGATATGAGTAGAATCAAGACTTTATCTGAAGAGCCATCTATTGAACTCCACTCAGCTCATTTGAGTGGAACATTGTTTGTTTGCTTGTCAGATTTATATCCCACTTTTTCCCAGAGTGGGATACATTATGCTCTTCCTCCTGCTCTCAGTCTTATACCCACAACAACAATCCTGTGAGGTGGTTTGTACTGAAAGTCTGTGGCATGCCCAAAGTCATCCAGTTGGCCCCATGATCCAGTGGAGACTAGAATCCAGATCACCTGAGTCCCAGACCGATGTTCTTAACCACTGCACCACACTGGCTCTCATGTTCTAATCCAACGACCAGAGTCATGCTAGACACAATTCAGAAATTCATCTATTAGAAAGCAGGGATGCTGGAAATCTGCAGTAGACTCAAATGAGTTTTAACTTTTAAGAATCAGAAGGAGAAATTCCATAGCAGACTGGCTTTTCATGAGCTGTGTGGGCGCTGTGGACTTGTGGACCTTTTGTGGAACTCTTCCCCATAAACATGCACAAACATGCTACAAAAATACAGACAACATATATTTAAAAAAACTACAGAAATGTACATTTTTCCCATAGGTTAAAGCATGAAAATGCATATATTTTCAGGATTTTGTGCATTTTAGGGAGTGCTAATTTCCACAAAGGTAAATCAATGCATTTGCATGAAACTCGCATGAAATGAGTAGACAACAGAACAAAAGGGACCTGGCAATCTTTAAAATGAAGATGAAATGAATTTACAATGTCTGGACATCCTTACTAGGAATGAGTTGCTGTGGGAAAAGAATCATATAGGCCATGATGTGTTGCAGTGTTTTTTATCCCTTTATCTTTTTGCTTCTGTATAATAACCCGATGAAGTTCTGGTTATTTCCATCATGCTACAGTTTATCTTTCTTTTTTAAAAGATATGTTATGTATCCATTATTATTCTACTTGGGGAAACTTTTGTTCAGAGGCTGAAACTGATCAAAAGAAAACACATTTTTCTAATCAAGGAATTAACAATGCTATTTGATGCAGGGCAAAAATGCAAGTGTGAACAGGCATAAATCATTTCCAAACTTTCAATGCCTGAGGCCATTTGGCATGCATGAATTTGAAAATTTGCCTTTTAAAGCATGGCCAGTTGTTATGCTTCCTATTTTTGTCTCGCTATAATTTTACAAGCTTCTTGTTTTAACAGAAACACATTATTGATGGGCTCTCGTTCTCCCTCCCTCTCTTGACACCAGTTATCAGGGAAACTTGGTACTGAATAGGACAAAATAAGACCTAATAAGGAGGGCAAGTGCTCTGCATAAAAATATAGATTGTCATCCAAAGAGCTACTTCAGGTGTGCTGCTTAAGGCCATAAGTACACAACTATAGTTCGGATTTGTTTTCATTGGAAAAGGAGACCTTGCCATGGAGAAGTTGCTGCTGAAATAACATCCACCCCACCGCTTAGGTACAAAGATCTAATTTAGCAGCTCATTAGATCTTGGACAAACATTCCAAGCAGGATGCGGAAATCTGCATTTTAGATTTGCTCCCATTTTCCCCTTAGTCTCAATTCCGTTGTGTCTGCAACAAAGCATACTTAATAAATATTGGCCAATTCTTGCTAAACAGTTGAACTGAGACAAAATTCCCTCTCTTCTTCACCAGCCAAATTCTATAGGAACAGCTGTTTCCAGGATGGAGAGGACCATGGCATAGTTGCCTGCCATGCACAGCCTTTCAGGAAAAAAAAGTTGGCCCTGGAACCCAAGTAACAGTAACATGATTGGATACACAAGGACTGAAAGCCAGAATTTTAAGAGCTAAGCAAGCAAAGTCCTGGTCTTTGGAAGATGAATGTAACAGTTCTGATCTCTCAATAGCCAGTGCAATGTTGTGGTCAGAGCCCTGTGCTAGGATTACAGGGTTGGGATCTAGTCCCCAATCAGCCTTGAAACTGGCAGGGATACTTTGGACTGATCACTCCTTCTAGACCACCTCATAGGTTTGTTTTGAGGATAAAATGGGGCAGGAGAATCATTTGAGCTACTTGGGGTTCCTTTGGGGAAAATTGGTGGGATGTAAATGTAATAAATGAATACATAGCACTCTTTTTGTCTTGCGCAAAGGAAAACATTAAACGTCATTCTGTGGTCTCAAGGTACATGATGCACCATTCTTGCAAGCAAAGCAAGTCTGGGTCCAAGCCGGTGTCCATGCTGCAGACTATCCGGGAACTTTATATACATCATCTTGAGCTTAATCACTGAGCAATGGTGGGGAATACGTGAACAAATAAATAAATGGCATTTTTTTCTCCACAAAATAACTGTGTCTAACTGACAGGCTGCAATCCAGAAAGCTACTCCTGGCATGCTAAGAGGACTATTATCCATTTCTTTTGAATAGTGGATCCCTATGGACAAACAGTCCTTTCTAAAGCTTTCAGAAGGAAGTTTGTCAGTAGGAAGGGCTGCTGCTCGAAAAACACAAGTTGTGGAGTTGAGCAGATGGAATGTCATGCTCAGTTTCTTGAGTTCAAGACTGTGCCTGTTCAGCAACTTCTTTTGTTCTCCAAAAAACCTGATGACAAAGCAATGAAGAAATCCAGTACATGCTTTTTTAGATTTTATCTGGAAACATATAGTGGCTGACAAGCTTTTCATATTTACAACAAAAACAAAGCAAAGGATCCTAATGTTTACAAAATTTAATAAAATCAAGGCAGTAAAATATACCAAGCAGCTCATTTGTACATTTTGGATGGTATAGCTCAGATCTGCTCAATGTGTGACCCATCCAGCTGCTCCCATACCTGTCATTGTGCTACTGTCTACCCAATTCTGAAGAATCCTCTTGCTTTGGCTGCCCTATGTGGGGAACTGGATCATCTCCAGTGCTTACTTGAGATGACCTTTCCCAAAGGACCATCCGAAGATGCCCCTCTTAGGTCAAAATCCCTCCTCAGTGGGTTCACTTGAGCTCACGTGGGCTATGGACATGGGCTTACTTAGTGGAAACTTCTATTTCACATTCCCCAGCACTGCTGCAGACCATCCAATGCTGCATGGTGCTGGAGGGGACTGTGGGAAATTTCAGATAATATCTTCTGAGACCGTGTGTGTGCATGTGCGGAGCACTGGCGCCTCGTACAGATCCATCACACACTAAAACCAATTGTTTTAAGGAGTCCTAAATTTTGATCCAATTCACAGAGGATGAAATCGCAATAATAAGCCAGCTGTTGAAAACCTGGAATATTTGACTCTTGTGACTCAATCTGAAGTATGTAAAAAAAAAAATATCTTCATCCCACCCGAAACATACAACATTTTGATGAGGCTTTGAGGATTCTGAACTGAGGAAAGGAATATAACAGTTGTAGTAATAAAGAAGATAGGATGTGTAATTCTAAAGAGATAAAGATTTTTATTTTCCATTAGGTGTAGGAGACAGCCTTAAGTGTTCAGGCAGTATCACACCTGAGTAATTTCATGCAGTAAAACAGATGATGCCTTCAAAATAGCATTTTGCAGGTGCCATGCGGTAATGGACCCCAAGGTGATCCCTTCAATAATGGGAACTTCACATCAGGTCCAACCATTCTCTTTGCACATAGAAGCCTGATGGATTCTCCTACTTGCAACCGATTCCTTATTCGTTTTTTTCTGAACTGGTGCTGTGCCAAAACTTCATTCCACATTCAATTTGATAGAAAATCTATTACTTTTGAACAGAAATCAGAGGAGAAGCTTTCAGAGAGATTCTCACAGAGAGTCTTCATCATACTTGTGCTTACCATACTTGAGAGTGGCACTGGACTGTAAGTGTCATATGTTCGCTATACATTCATCTCTCCTATAACTTCCTTAGTTTCCCACCTTTCAATTAAACCATATGGTTCAGCATCTTGTGGTACTTCCTCACATACGACTTTTTCAGACCAGCAAGTCCAAGCAGCTAAGAAGACTGCAGAACAATGGAAAGATGTGTGGTAGCCACCTTGACCAGCTTACAATGATTAGGGAAGATCACAGGCGTCAATATAGTAAGTTATGAAACAACTTGAGAATGACACATAGAAAACCTTGTTTTTATGGGGGAAGAAATCTGTCAGGAACTGGAAAGCACCTTTTCATAGTTTCACCTGTTCCCTGAAGGTAGACTCAACACTACCCAACCTCAAAGCACCATTGCTTACGTTGTGTTGTGCTACAACACCTGCTAAGGGTGATCTGTACTTGTGAGAAATTGTTGGATGATTTCTCTTAGAGTCTTAAATCTGATAAAATTGTTTCCCCAGCTTGTCTGGCTACAAATGAAGTGGAAATTTTTGAAAGGCTATTCACAGCTCTGGCTCAGATGCACATTATCACTGTCCACATGGAAATAATCTGAACATAAGCCATCATCCAACAACTTAGTTTCAGCATACCTTTAAAAAAAAATCTTTGAGACTACAAATCCACATGCCATATAGCAAACTACTTTCAAATGTGTTCTCAGTATCAAAAGTAGGAACGGTTGAATCTGTCAATTTTGATTTTTCCTGGTTTCTCTCTCTCTCTTCCTCCAAAATTATGTTCAGTTTGAAGCATAACAGATTCTCAAACTTGAGGAATTTCTTCATTCCCAATTTTGGCTTTTCCAGAACTTTCAGCTTTGTGTAACTATTGGCACGATAATTCATAATTGTTTTATTTAAATTTCTTCTAACGCATGCATTTTGTACACAATTTTGTAAGTAATCATCCTTCAAAAGTGATGCATTTTTAATGTTAGTTCCCCAAATATATGCATTTTGGTATGTATTTTTCCAAGTAGTCCATTGCAATTTTCCAAGCAGTCCATTGTTAACCTGTTTTGGGGAGACAATTTTCAAGGGAGACTTGAACTTTGGTTCACATAACGTTTCCAAATATGAATGTGCATGAAAATGCAAATGGAGTCTTTTGTTCTCCATCCATAGTCAACCACGCAGTATACAATGCTATTGTCAAGAGCAAACGAAGATCAGTTGCTTGGGCGGGGAAGTCAAGAGCCCTGTTCACATGATTGCAATTTCGTGGTGGAAGGTAGGAAGGCCATGATTCCTGGTTCTGCTCTCATGTCCATCAGGTCTGAAAACCAGAGCTTGCTTCATTCAGGTAGGCCTCTGTTGTGATTTACAACCTTGATGGCACAGGGGAACAGTGGGCACATGGAGCTGGCTCTCTTGATCGCACTGTCCCCAGATATGTGACTGAGTGAAAACAGGGCCCATGGCAATGCAAGGTGTGTGCAGCTAGCCTGGCCTCACTCTTGCTCTAGACCTGACTGCGTTCATGTGGTACTTGTTTGTCTGAGTTTAGTAAGCTTTGTAAGCAGTGTATCTTCACATCAGTTTTGAAGGAATTAGGGACTTTGCTGCTAACCTGATTGATAAGATTTAGGATTTGTTTTTAAGGCACACTTTTGTTGTCTTGGCACTTGCTCTTCATTTTCCAGAGAGAACAAGTGAGGTTCATCATGGTTATTGTTCTCTTCCCAGTACTGCCTCTGGGACAAATTAGTCAGAGCCATCACAATTATGCATTTTGATCCAGAGTTGATGATGACTAAATTGTCAGCCAAAAACCAACTGGATGTGTTTCTGTTTGGCCATCATTCATCGCGGACTCCAGATTACCACAGTATGTGTTGTGCCATTGGATAAATCTATATTAAATCTCAGATGATCATCCATTATTGTTACTATTTTAATTTAAGCATGTCTGTGCACATATACTCACAAAGTGTATGTGAGTGTGTGCGTGCGTGTTTACAGCGCTTTGAAACTCATTCATATTTTGAGCTCCTGCAGATTCAATCGTGCCAATGCTTTGCTTTCTTGCTTGCCAAATGCACTAATTGCCAACCTTCAGGTTCTGTGTAAATCCGTTAGCACTTCTTAATCCACAACAGAGCTTTGGTTTCTCACAATAATCAGATGATGGCTTTCAGAATCTGTTTACACTCTTTCTTGACATATAGGATCTCCCTGGGGGTGTGTCCTTCAGTTCTTGTTCTGTTCTGTTTGCTTTCACTCTTTATTGTCTAAGCATGTCATAGAAATTTCAAACATAGTTTGTCTTCCACAAATAGTAACACAAAATCTGCTGTTTCCATAAAGGTTACCACAAATGGAATCCGGTTGAGGAGGTGGCATCCTAGAAGAGAATGTATGCTTCAAATTTTCATGTGTGCTGTTGTGTGTACTCACCCAGATGTGCACACAACCAATATATACATATGTGTGTGTGACAAACAAGAACTATGAGGATTTTTCCTAAATGAGTGGTGTGTGTGCAGCAGATTGCATACTGTAGCCCAGCAAAGCAGGAAGTTTAATGTGCCCAAATAGGAAAACTCACACTGAGAGCAAATTATGAATAGTACAATTTTGTTCTAGTGTTTTACAGAAAACTCACTCAGTATACAAGTTCTTAGAACGTGGATGGGTTAAACAATGTATTATATTAGGAAAATTGCTTATAAAAGTGCCTATTTGGCAAGAATGAATGTATATGCAGAAATGAAATGAGCACAAAATGCATATGAATTTTCATGCATTCTCAAAGGAATTCTCAAAGTTCAGGACAAGCCAAGTTTAAGATGGAAGGAATAAAAATCTGGCAGCAATTAAACTGACAAATTTGTCCAGCTGTAGCTGGGCTACAATAAGAAGCCCACATGGCCAAAGAAAGTACTGAGTTGCCTGAAAACTAGGGCAGTTACAGACTTCAGAACAAAGAATACAAAAAGGTTCAGTGCCCTGGACTAAACTTGGTATGGGATAGAACAATAACTTGACTCTCAGGAACTAAAGGGAGCATCGAAATGAGCAGGTGATTTAGTGGTGTTCATTGATTCTAGACTGTTTAGTTTGTCCGTTTGCTTACTTTTAAGTTTGCATCAAAACCCAAAGCCCATAAGCCATGTTTTAATGACTTTTTTTTTGTTTTACAAATATATCTATTGCTGAGTGCATTAACATGCACATTTTGTATGCTTTTTTTGGATTGGAGACCTGATTTGCAAAATTCAAATGAGTGTGAATTTAGGAGAAAAGTTGTATTTCAGTTGAGGCTTTGATTTAAAAGTTTTAAAAAGTATCTTCATATTAAGATATAAACCAAATAGATCTTTTCTCCATTCTGACTGGGTAGAAGTGTCAATTGCACTGCTTCCTCTAATGCATGTTGTTGGTCAACAGCTTAAAAAAAATTATCACACTTGGTGGGTGGGACAGGAATAATGGGATTTAGAGAAGTCAAAACCAGAATGAATCAATGAAATCGATAGAGGAGGCTGTAGGAATCTGCAATTCAGTGGCTTTACAAACTCTAATACTAGTGACTCCTGTAATTGTTGCAGAGTCTGCAGCTCAAGAATTTAATATAAATATCAAAATAAGTGAAATGTGGGTGTACAGATAAGAATAAAATAGCTGGGAAACAGCTGAGTTTGTAACTGGGAGAGATAGAAGGAATTCAGACCAAGTCTGGGATGCTTTTATATTCTTTCCCTATACACCTCTGCCACCACTCCATTTCTTCTGTAAGGATGTAGGAGCTGTTTGTATTAGCTTGCAAATCACCCAATCTGGCCCTATTTAAAAAACTCAAAAGGGAATAGGCTTTTTTCCTCTTTTCTTTTAAACATGTTAACATGTTTCCAAACTTGCAATATTTTTCATGTGTGAGTGTGTGTTTGTGTGTGGGTGTGCACACTGAAAAATAGTTTTTACATTTTTCATGTTTACACTTGGGTCAAAGGGGTAATATGTGCACTTTTGAAAACTGCACACAGAAGCGAACACTTTTACCCTTTGAAGGAACCAAAAAGGCATAAGAAAATGGGAGGGTGGATCCCAAATGAAAATTAACCTAAGCCAGCTGAGCTTCTCATTAAGGTCCGGGTAAGTTTGACTCACTTGAACTTCCTTGGTTTCCCAACCTTATTATTCTGTTCTATTTCCTGTGCTGTTACAGTATAAGTTCCCTGTGGCAGGGACATGTCCTCCGATGTTCTGTAGAGCATGATCCATGGCAGATGTGGAGGTGCAATGGTAAAGCCAAGCAGATTGTCTTACAGGACTGATCTAGGGGTGTTCATGACATTAGAAATGATCCTCTCATCCAGACTATATCTCCCTCTCCCAACGCACACCACCTTCTCCATGCAGAGAAATGCACTGCATAACCGGTTTGTGTTATGTTTGCATGGAAAAAAGAACTCACTACCCGCTTTGAGGAGCATTCTATGGAGATGCAGCCTATTGGTTCCTACCTCTTCCTCCCTTCTTCTTTGAGAGGGATGGAGCTTGAAGAAAAGGGAAAGACCTGCCTGATGCCCAATGTGACATCCAGGCATGTTATCACCTGGAGGTCCCAATCCCTGATCTACACTGATGGTGAAAGCAGATAATGTTTATGGGTACATAGTTCCCACATGGCAACAACCTCCATCTGCCTAACCTGAGGCAAAAACCATAAGCCATTTTTTCCACCACTGCTATATCATATGTACGCTTTAGCATTCAATCCTATACACACTTACCTTAGAAGTCCCAAATAGAGCTTACTTCTGAATAGATATTTAGCATGCATAGAATTGTTACTTCTAGGATCTAGTCTCATATTTCAACTAGAAGACAATCCACCCCTTTCATCCTTTACCATGCTATAATTATATTTCTATTTTTATCTTTTAGAACAACTCCTTTTTGTTTTAAGACATATAAAATAAGTGTGTGTGTGTGTGTGTGTGTGTGTGTGTTTACAAGCACTGACCTGATTGAACAGGAGGAGGTTCTCTGTAAAATTACCCAAAATGAAGACTCCTTAAAGCCTTGTGTCCACGTGATTAGCTCATTTGTGGTTAAAATTAGACCAGAATACCATCTGGGCCAAAAGGGTGCATTGATTAGCACCATAAAAAACACCTTGTCGTGGGAAATACTAGATCATTTGATGTCATATCATCCAAGTTCTGTCTGGTAATATTCAATTGTTTCCCTCCTGTGCATTTCTCACATTTGCCCTTTCTAAAATACACTAATCTGTAATGCCCCCAAATATTAGAAGATTGGGGCAGGGAGGAATGTAATAATAAATTTGCAGACTAATGGCATTTCAAAATGTCATCAGATTTCATTGTAAAAAGTTCATGCTCATATTGAAAAATGTAAGGCCTGGCCCATCCCCACATGGGTGCAGCTGAATTTATCAGAATTAATTCAGCCAGAGTTCCAAATGGAGTGCTATTTCTTTCTTCCTACATGCTGACTGGTCTTCAAATGCACATCTAAATTGCAGCCATTCCTGGAGGTATTTCCTCCAGTCATGTTGACACATGCCTTAGCTACATCCCATTTGAACGACTATGAAACATTTGGGGATTGCATTTGAACTGTGTTCAGAAACTTGATTTTATTCAGAATGCTGTGGCAAGACTACTGACCAGGGTTAGTCATAGGGAAACAGAGTTGCTCCAGGTTTGTCAAAGGCAAATTTGGGAATTCAACCTGTGCGGGTTGGAATTACATTAATTCCCCTTAAAGACTCATGATCACAGTCTGTGTGTAATTCTGTTCTTGGCCTAGATTCTGAATGTCGAAGTCTCCATGCACCAAGCTTGCCTATTCCTGAAGATGTCTGCTCTGGACATGATCACATTGTATCCTCTTTGAACTACTGCAATATTCTGTACACAGAGCTGCCTTTAGAAATGTTCAGAAATTTCCAAAAAGTTTGCTAGGCATTACAGGAAGCAAATGACTACTTTGTTACAACAGCTTCATTGATTAATGTCTGTTTCCAGGCACAATTCAAAGTGCTTGTTGTGACTTTTAACTGCTACACAAGTTCAGGCCATCCTATGTAAAAGGCCACGTACTTCCATATAAGCTTGCTCCTACTTTTTTCCGGAGCTTGTCCTTCTCATACTCCAATTGCCATCAGAGAGATCTTTTCTGGGAACAGCACAGAAGTCTTTCTTGGGAGTTTCTCCCAGAATGTGGAACTTTCAGACCAATTCGGATACCATGTCATCACCTAGGATTAGTGTGGTTGAAACTTAACAATGCAGAAATGTAAGGCCAAAACATTTAAATACTTATGAGAATAGACTAGAAGAGGGAGCAATCAAATACTTCAAGTGCATTAGGTGCATGCATACTAAGGGGACACTTTTAATAAAGGAGTATTGGGGTCTGATGACCAATTTAAACAACTGAAGCCAATATCTAGTCAATCAGAGGTACAAAGACTTAGAAAACACTGGTAAGTAATAAAGGTGATAAGTTATGAGTTGCCCACAGTCGTATTTATAAATCCATTGGGTCACATCTTGACTTAAGTTTTACTTAGAGTAGAACCATTCACTATATTCAGGACAATTGATTTCAAGGGGGCTACTCTATGTTTGGATCCAACACTTAGATTTTTTTTTCTTGTTATGGTAGGGAACATTGTAATGCTATCCTAAAAGCAGGTCTCTTCCACAAAGAAAAGAGTTTTATCTAAAGAGCTATGAATCAAACACCTTCTCATTAAGTGTTGCTTTTCTATGGAATACAATACAGGTGGGTATAATTCTATTCTGTTCTCCAGCATTATAAATAGTTAAAAACATCAAAATTGGGAGAATATTTGGAATTCTCAGAAGCATTCTATGGGGGTTTCTGAGAGATATTTGTTTGGTTGGAGGGTGCTCTTTGAAAACACATTATATCCGCTTGAACTGCAGGAAAGCTAAAAGGCTGATTCCAGACATGAGTTGTCATTATCCAGTATCACCTTGACTATAGAAGTAAGGGAGAGGCACTCGTGACTGAATCCAAAACACTTAAGACACAGCCTTGCATTGTTGTGCTTCTGCAGACAGCACAATCCATCTGTCTGTTTTTCACAAGGTTTCTTTTCTCCATTTGCACATACAATGGAGATGATTATCATTCTTCCTTAGCAACTGAGCATTCCCTGACTTCAGTGATCCTATGAAAGCCATCAGCCATAAGTGGAAGACAAACAAAAGTAAGTATTTATTTGTACAACCAGTGATGAAGTTATACAATTCACTGCCATGAGATTTGATGGTGGCCGTTAAGCTTGGGTAGATTTTATTTGTATCTTTTCAAATACTGTTATCATCCATGCAGTGAAGTTTTCAATAATACAGCAAAAACAAGCAGGCCTACAATTATCCAAAGTAACAGATCAATCTAAATATTCAGCCCTACTCACCTTTCAGCCACAAGTGATTTAAATCATCACGGGGTGCAGTATCCTTTATTTCTAGTCCCAACAATATTAAAAAGGGGAGCCAAGTTTCTCAGTATAGATATACTGAAGGTTTGGGTTTCTCTTAGCTTGCAGAAATTCCACTTCATGAGCCTTTCATTCACAAAGACATAGACACATCCAAGAATGATACATCTGTGAATGACAATTAACCATAAGAGTTAAATTAAATGTTGATGTTTGTCTATTTATTTAGAATTTTTGTGTGCCATCCCATCGCATGAGCCTTGGGACGGCTTACATACAATAAATAAACATAAAACAAATAGTGCAAATAAAATCCAGATTCACCCTTGCTGCAAATTAAAACATGTACATGATATTAAAAATTGTTAAAATATTGTTTAAATAAAAAGGTCTTAGCCTGGCACTGAAAAACAAATAACGACGGCGCCAGGTGGACCTCTCTGGGGAGTGCATTCCATAGGTGGGGCGCCACCACAGAGAAAGCCCTCCTCCGGGTACTCACCCTCCTAATGTCCTTCACAGAGGGTTCCCAAAGGAGGGCCTCTGCTGCCGATCTCAGGGGGCAGGAGGGCAAATATGGAAGAAGGCGTTCCTTTAGGCATCCAGGTCCTTCCATGTTCAGACGAAGTACGTCACCAAAGGCTGACAACAAATAACAGGAGAAAGTACCTTTGTCCATGGGCTGCCTGTTTGCTTTCTGAAAGCAACTAGTTCACCATTGTTTGAAACAGAATGCCTTACTTGGTATGCCACTCAACCTGCATCTCTACACTTTGATCTGTAGATTAAATGATTCAAAAGAAGTAAATAGTCTACTAATGTAATGCAGGACTAATTAATTCATCCTCTATAACCCCCCATGAGCCTGACCACAGCATGCTATTCTATACCACAATCACTTGCTTAAAAACTAGAAAGATTTTCTGGTGAACTGCAGAGAATCTCTATCACCCAACCCTTATTTATCTAAATGCTGTCTAAAATCATTGCATAGCCCACATGAGTTAATCCTAAGGTAAACATCTGCCTTGTTTACATCTACTTCTGTTTAAATCAATAATTTGGATTTTTCCTCCAGGCCAGTGAAATGGGTTGAGAGTCACAACCAGTCTGTGCTTTTCTCACTTTATCTGATGGCAGTATTCACTTTATATCGGATACAGTAAGTGATTTGATAACTCATTGCTGGTAATAAACTTGCTTTAAATAAGTGTCCGCTGCACACAGGATGCTGTCGATGCTATCACTAAATTACAGCTGAGCAACTGTATGATGCCTGAAGTATACCGACCCCAGTAATTAAATGTGTTTAAACCCAAATCTATATTCATCATCAGTGGCGTTGTCACACCCTTTTCTCAAGTGCATGTGTGTGTTGAAACATACGCTGGATAAAGACATTTTAAGAAATAGCAGTTTTATTTGCAACCTGCTATTTCCTTGATGAAATTCAAATTGGCAATTGCTTCATAGATACTGGAGTCTATTGCACTCTATTATCCTGTAAGGATTGCTTGCTATGGCGTGAATGTTTGCAGAATCCACAGTGCAATTTCATGTAAAGAAAACTAACCCAACGGAATTAGTTTGAAAAGAAAAGAAAGAAATGCTGAGTGAAAGGTACATGTTTAATGGGCTTCATCAAATTAACCTCCTCCCTGATCTGATCTGTATGCATAGATAAGGACAAGATGTGACCCACACTCGCAGAACATCTGTCCTGACATTAAACATCCTAGGATTTTGGAAGAGAGCTACACAATCCATATACTACCTGCCCAAGTAAAATTCAGTGTATTTAAGCCCAGATCATATACTGTGTTTCTGAATTTCATTCAGAAAGTTGAAGGTATCGGCTCAGCCTTGCATGTTAGGAGGATGAGTACTTTTGAAAAACTGACTTCCATGTGAAGTTGAGGGCAGGGATAGTACATTGGATGTAGTTGCACGATAGGTGTGCTTTTGCTCACTTACACAGGTATGTGGAGAGGTATCACCCAATCCAGACATTATAATGGCAAGATGGGGGTGGAGAAAGGACCAGTGGTTTGCAAAACTGACTTCACAGGATGAGGGAAGAGCTAGCTGTTGAGTTTTACTTGGGAGTCCATTCGACCCTTTATATACTGAGATGAGCTTGCATGGCTTTTACTGTGTCCTTGTTCATGCTGTTATGGATAAACCCTATCACAGTTTTTATATGATGATTCTATCATTATGTTTGCACGTAACATGAACCTGAGTGAAAGTGATAGATTTCATGCAAAGTAATCTTGTAACTATTTAATAGGTGTGGATGTGCCCTGCAAGGATGTGAGATTAATTTTTTTGCACACTATGATTAAAAAATCAGCCATTTTGCTGTTAAAATGAAAATGGGTGGGAAGATGAACTGTGAACAGACTGAAGGCCCTGGGGTGCAGGAAGTTTTTCTGGAGAACTGATGTCAAGTACGTGAATCAGCTGGTTTGTGGGACTGACCAGCTGCTTCCACTTAAGCTCTGCTTATATAGATGGTGACCACTTGTGCATCATCCACCCAACAGGACAAAATGGGACAGAGATTTGCTTAATGTGTGCATAATCCAATTTATATTATATTGGATTATTATATTATATCATATCATTATATTATCAGTTCCATTCCCCTGGAACTTCTCATCTCTTGTGGAAGGGGGAAATGTGTCACCACATATTAGTCCAGGCTAACCTAGTGCTGCATTCTCCCTCTCCTTCACTGTCCCACTGTTCGAGTGTTTGGACTGAGCATTCATGCTGACAGACAGCATCTTCCCAACCTTCATTTCTTGAGGGAAAGTCAGCTGGGCATCTTCACAGTTATGCATCAGTATGAATCACCCGGATCTGGAATATCTTCATGGAATAGTGCAGTGCTTATTAAGGGACTATTAGCATACAAACTAGAATTGTATTTCTGAGTCTGTCCAGCTGTTTTTTTTCTCTGAGCCTGACATGAGACACAGAGCAACATATCAGAACGTGCCTTATATCAAGCCATAGCATTTGCTCAGCTTTCTTAGGATTTTCTGTGTGAGCTTTTCCCAATGTGAATCATTCCAGATTCTTTGGACTATAAGTCCCATCATCCTTGACCATTGGCCATTCTAGCTAGAGCTAATGGAAATTGTCTTTCAAAATTCCTAGCTTTCAAAATTCCTGGTGAGGTCATTTAGGGAAAGCAGGTTGTGACAGCATCAACTTCTGCCATCCGTTTTCTGTGACATGGTCACCTTTACGTCCACCCTTGTGAAACCCTCTGTGGCTTTTTGTTGAGTGATGTTGCCATCTAAGCTTTTGTTTTTGCCTGAGCTATGGGACCTTATGCTCAAGCTCTGTTCTTTGGTCTTTCTCAGATATCCTGCTTGCTTCCACCTAGGTTTCACAGATGATGCTAAGATCCCCATCCAATCACCTCAGAAAAACACCAGCAATTATCTAAGGCACTCTCTTCTCACCACCAGCCTTGGCTAAGTAGCTTAAAGACCCAAAATCTTGCTGTCTCCTCATTCCATACTTCTTTCTTCACCACAGAAATTTTCTCAAGGATGTATGTGTGCAAGCACTTCCTTTCTTTATTGCACCAAAGTTTAAAACCAAACAAGTTTCTTTCTATAGATAGTGACAAAAGGTACATTCAAGGTTTTGCTTATCTTATCACTATTTCAACCACAGCCTGGGGTGGGTTTTCCCCACAGGATTCCCTTCCAGCCTTTCCTACTGATTGTGAGTCAGTCTGTCAATGTTTCCCTTCCCACCACAACCCAGAATGAGTGTAAAGTTATCTGTCACAGCACTCTGTCACTGGTCACCATTCCAAGGTTCTGGGTCCTTATAGATGGAGAGGCAAAAGTTCAGCTGCCTTCACACTGGTCTACAGAGATTCAGGCATGGATCTTTCCAAGACCAACCTCAGAACAGCAAGAATGGAACCTGAAGAGGCCTCTTGAGGTAAGAGCATGAGCTTCACCACTGAGCTACAACCCAACACAATCCCTGAAGCTGTGATTTACTTGAAAGATTAGTGCTTCTTATCATAGTCCTCCAGGACCTGGTATGTGGCTGACTAGTCGTTGTATCAAAGCCTATTTTCCAGTGAAAGCACACCCATCTCCCTGTGCTTGACAGGAGATCATTTCTAGACCCCAGGAGCTCGAAAGAACATTCTACTGCAGAAGAAGTGTTTCTTCATCTTTAGTTGACATATAATAGAACTGAGACAAGTCAGATAGGCAGTTTGAAATCAAAAGCATTTCATCTGCTGTAATAAATAGTGTGAAGAATCTTGGTTATAGCATATGGTTCCTTATTTACTAACCCCAAAGCAATATATAGGCAAGTTTAAGTTGTTCATTCATTCAGTCACACATTCTCACTACCAAAACAAACACATAAAAAATTATTATTATTATTATTATTACATTTCTATGCCGCCCCTTGCCGAAACCTCATATGATTGCCGAAAAAATCATAAAGACACGTCAAAACACATTTACAACAAACTAAAAGTAGCCACAAAGATAAAGCCACAAAACACTAAAGCTAGCAATTAGAGATGCAACCCCCAGTTTGCATTTTTAAGCCAATTTGGAATGCCACAGTCATATATGAATGACTTCTGAAAATATTTGCAACCTCCTGTGCTTGCTTTTGCAAAACCTACACTTGAATAATATTCAATTTTATCCAAATGTGCAACTTTTCACAATCAAACAAACTGAAAACCTGCTGAAAACAAGAGCAGGGTTGAGCTGAAATGAGCTTTGAAGTCAAGTATGGGGATTTCAGCAACTTTAGCTAGGGATACAAAACAATCTGTATTGGGTGGGAACCCAACAGTTTGCCTGGATTTGGCTCCCTGGGCTCTAGTCCACTTTGTTGTGGTCATGAATCTGAGTTCATGGTGACTGTACACAGCATTCATATGGTATTTATCAAGAATTGAGCAATGTACAACCTCTGCAAAAGTGCCGTTCCTCTTCTGCATCATGCACACCAGTTGTGCAACCTCTATTTTGTGAGCACTCGCAATACTTCTTTCAGATTTGATTGCTAACACCTGGCTTAACTCAGGAAATCTGAGAACAGTAGAGGGATAGATTCTGTGGAGCTTCATTGCAACAGTCACCTTAGCATCCTTGGTTGTCTGATTGCTACTAACACTGAATAAATAAAATGAAGCATCAGAATTGGCTGCCTGTTTAAGGAGTCATGCCTTACTTGGTACGAGAACACAGATATAGAAGAGGTCCTAACTTCTTGGTGGCAGGGAACTCTGCATGCAGGATGCTACAGTGGAAAAATTCCTGTTTC
This sequence comes from Varanus komodoensis, assembly GCF_004798865.1. Classification (NCBI taxonomy): domain Eukaryota; kingdom Metazoa; phylum Chordata; class Lepidosauria; order Squamata; family Varanidae; genus Varanus; species Varanus komodoensis. The sequence goes on along the minus strand of NW_025335727.1, from coordinate 10,682,366 downwards.
TCTTGGCTATCAACTGTGCCTAGAAGGTACTGATACGAGGAATGTAGTGGCTTATTTTAAAGGTTTCACCTGGGAAGAGACACCCCTTCAAGTGGACAGATTCCAAGCCATTGACAGCACCCTGAATCAAACTTAAAAAATAAATTGGCAGCCGGTGCACCTGAAGAAATAAGAGGGTCACATGATCCAAAAATTTTGCCCTAGCCAACATTCAGGAGGCAACATTCCTCAGGAAGTGAATTTCACAGGTGGTTTTCAGAGGCAACTGCATATGGCACTCATTACAATAATTCAATCAAATGTAACTAATCCATGTAGGACCATGCCAGAGTGGACTGTTACTTTCCCTCTTCAATCCTTGACCAGCATGGTGTTTCAGAGAGCCTCTGAAATCTCACCAGGCTGCATAAATCACTGCATAGTTGAAGCAGAGGATTTGGTTCCACTGAATACTGAGAAGATGCTCCATCTCTTTCAAACTTTGGAAAACAGTATTTTATTGATCACATAAAAGTGATCTATATGGGGAGAAAATGTTTGAATGTTCTCCTGCTCTTGTGGTTGACTGAACACCCTCATTGCATTGCAAGACATTATAAAGTAAAGACAGGGAGCTGATCGCCTTGTGGTTCTTTATGTCCTGCTTTGTCACCTTTTTATGAAGGAACTAAGGCACCATGAAAGAGCTCTGATATTTGTGCCTAGAATAAATGTGATGACCAAAGCCCAATGCAGACAACTCCATCCATGTAACTTGAAATGTGCGAAGGAGAGCCTAGGGGTGAGCGATTGGCACCTCTCCTTCCATCATAACCACATGGACATGACCTATATACCTCTGTGCTTTGGACAGTTTATTTTACAGTGGGGAATCTACTCTTCCCAAGTAGACTTGTGATTTGTTGTGGTTAGCTGCGAAGTTGTGTCCGACCCATTGTGTCCCCATGGACAAAATTCCTCCAGGCCTTCCTGTCTTCCACTATCCCCCGGAGTCCACTCAAGCTCACTCTGACTGCTTCAGTGACTCCATCTAGCCACCCCATCCTCTGCCGTTCCCTTCTTCTTTTGCCATCTATTGTTCCCAGCATTAGGCTCTTCTCCAGGGAGTCCTTCCTTCTCATTGGGTGGCCAAAGTATTTGAGTTTCATCTTCACTATCTGGCCTTCTAAAGAGCAGTCAGGGTTGATCTCCTCTAGGACTGAACAGTTTGATTGCCTTGCGGTCCAAGGGACTTGCAGGAGTCTCCTCCAGCACCACAATTCAAAGGTCACAATCCTTCGGCGCTCAGCCTTCCTTATGGTCCAGCTTTCACAGCCATGCATTGCAACTGGGAAAACCATAGCCTTGACTATACGTGCTTTTGTTGGCAGGGTGATGTCTCTGCTTTTTAGTATGCTGTCTAGATTTGCCATATCTTTCCTCCCAAGGAGCAAGCGTCTTTTAATTTCTTGGCTGCAGTCCCCATCTGCCATGATCTTGGAGCCCAGGAAAATAAAATATGTCACTACCTCCATTTCTTCCCCACTATTTGCCAGGAAGTGATAGGACCGGATGCCATGATCTTAGTTTTCTTAATGTTGAGTTTCAAGACAACTTTTGCACTCTCCTCCTTCACCTGCATCAAGAGGCCCTTTAGTTCCTCTTCACTTTCTGCCATGAGGGTGGTATCATCTGCATATCTGAGGTTGTTGATATTTCTCCCAGCAATCTCAATTCCAACTGGTGATTCATATAGCCCCGCCTTTCTCATGATGTGCTCTGCATATAAGTTAAATAGGCAGGGCAACAGTATACAGCCTTGCCGAACTCCTTTCTCAATTTTGAACCAGTCAGTGGTGCCCTGTCCAGTTCTCACTGTTGCTTCTTCACCTGCATACAGGTTTCTCAAGAGACAAATAAGATGGTCTGGTACTCCCATCTCTTTAAGAACTTGCCACAATTTGTTGTGATCCACACAGTCAAAGGCTTTAGCATAGTCAATGAAGCAGAAGTAGATGTTTTTCTGGAACTCCCTAGCTTTATCCATGATCCAGCGTATGTTGGCAATTTGATCTCTAGTTCCTCTCCCTCTTCGAAATCCTGCCTGTACTTCTGGTAGTTCTCAGTCCACATACTGCTGGAGCCTAGCTTGTAGGATTTTGAGCATAACTTTGCTAGCATGTGAAATGAGTACAATGGTGCGGTAGTTTGAACATTTCTTGGCATGCCCTTCTTTGTTATTGGAATGTAAACTGACCTTTTCCAATCCTGTGGCCACTGTTGAGTTTTCCAAATTTGCTGGCATATTGAGTGTAGCACTGTTACTGCATCGTCTTTTAAGATTTTGAATAGCTCAGCTGGAATACTGTCACCTCCATTAGCTTTGTTGTTGCTCAGGCTTCCTAAGGCCCATTTGACTTCACATTCCAGGATGTCTGGCTCGAGGTCAGAGACCACCCCATCATAGTTATCAGGGACGTTAAGCTCTTTCTTGTATAGTTCTTCTTGCCATCTCTTCTTAATCTCTTCTGCCTCTGTTAGGTCCCTGCCATTTTCGTCCTTTAGCATGGCCATCTTTGCATGAAATGTTCCCTGCATATCTCCAATTTTCTTGAAGAGATCTCTGGTCCTCCCTATTCTATTGTTTTCTTCTATTTCTTTGCACTGTTCATTTAAGAAGGCATTCTTATCTCTTCTAGCTACTCTCTGGAATTCTGCATTCAATTGGGTGTATCTTTCTCTTTCTCCCTTGCCTTTTGCTTCCCTTCTTTCCTCAGCTATTTGTAAAGCTTCCTCAGACAGCCATTTTGCTTTCTTGCATTTCTTTTTCTTTGGGATGGTTTTAGTTGCTGCCTCTTGTACAATGTTGTGAACCTCCGTCCATAGTTCTTCAGGCACTCTGTCTATCAGATCTAATTCCTTAAATCTATTTGTCACCATTACTGTACATTCATCAGGGATATGATTTAGGTCATACCTGAGTGGCCTAGTGCTTTTTCCTACTTTCTTCAATTTAAGCCTAAATTTTGCAACCAGAAGCTCATGATCTGAGCCACAGTCAGCTCCTGGTCTAGTTTCTACTGACTGGATAGAGCTTCCCCATCTTTGGCTGCAGAGCACATAGTCAATCTGATTTCTGTGTTGACCGTCTGGTGACGTCCATGTGTAGAGTCGTCTCTTGGGTTGTTTGATAAGAGTGTTTGCTATGACCATCGTATTCTCTTGACAAAATTCTACCAGCCTGTGCCCTGCTTCATTTTGTACTCCAAGGCCAACTTACCTGTTATTCTGGTTAACTTTTGGCTTGCTACTTTAGCATTCTGATCCTCCATGATGATAAGGACATCATTTTTTGGAGTTACTTCTAGA
>NW_025335727.1:10614665-10678918 GCF_004798865.1 Varanus komodoensis | reverse complement strand
CTGAGGGATTCTTGCCCACAGTAGTATACCTGATGGTCATCTGAATTAAATTCACCCATTCCTGTCCATTTTAGTTCACTGATTCCTAAGATGTCGATGTTCAGTCTTGTCATCTCTTGTTTGACCACATCCACCTTGCCTTGATTCATGGATCTTACATTCCAGGTTCCTATGGAGTATAGATCTTTACAGCATCGGACTCTCCTTTCACCACCAGATACATCTGCAACTGGGTATCCTTTCAGCTTTGACCCAGTCGCTTCATTCTTTCTGGCGCTACTAGTACTAGCCCTCTGCTCTTCCCCAGTAGCATATTGGATACCTTCTGACCTGAGGGGCTCATCTTCCGGTGTCATATCTTTTTTCCTTTTGGTACTGTCCATGGGGTTTTCATGGCAAAGATACTGGAGTGGGTTGCCATTTCCTTCTCCAGTGGATCACATTTTGTCAGAGCTCTCTGCTATGACCTGTCCATCTTGGGTGGCCCTGCACAGCATTGCTCATAGCTTCATTGAGCTATGCAAGCCCCTTCGCCACGACAAGGCAGTGATCCATGAAGGAGAGACTTGTGATGCAGAATGCTAACTCTGCAAGTTCCTGAACTTCCAAATCCCCACCTCCTTTTGTCTTTGGCCCTGCCTCTCCCTGCTGTGCACCCCCTAAGAGTTTCTCTAAAATTGTCTGTGGCCCTTGGACTGGAAGAGGTTCCACACCCTTGGCTTAAATAACCATGTATATCAAACCAACTGCCTTCCCCTCGCTTTGCTGTAATCTTCACTGGCCTTGGGTTGGTCACCAACAGTGCAATTGGGATTACCTGTCCCCAGCCACAAGCAGCCTCCTGGGACTTGGAAACAGGCTATCGAGGCTGAGGCTGTCACCAGCAAGGCCAGTCCAGAAGGGGTGCACCTTTTCAGTCTGGTCCTTTAGGAAACCACAAGGGTAAGGGCACCCCAAACAGTATGTCTGTAAGGCTAAACAGACACACAGGCATCTGAATCAGAGAAAGAGAGAAGAGTTCTCTGGATGCTTAGGAACTACTGTTTATCCTGGCTGAGAAACAGCAGTTAATGGATTGTATGATATATCCGTACAGGTTTATTCATATATATACTCATATATCCACACAGGTGTTTTTGTATCTAAGCCAAACCAACAATTTTGCTACACCAAGCTGCTGACTTAGCAACTTCCACAACATCAGTCTGTCGCAGGGAGAGAGGAGAGCAGGGCCACCATAGAGCAAGTGGCTGCCTGGAAAACTGCCTCCAGCAGGCTTCCTCATCCATGAACAGTCACCTGGCAGCTTTTAGTCTGTAGAAAGATAGGAAGAGTTGGGGAGAAGGGTCAATCCACTGGCTCAGCTGTGACAAATCCATTCCAGTTGGCCATTTTAGTAATTTTGTAACCCTGAATCAGTCCTTAAGTTAGCTCCCCACACTCATTTATCCCAATCGATTCTCCTTTTGCGTCATGTAGCTTAGACAGTAAACCTGAGAGTTCTTATCATTGATCTTGATAGACCAATCTGCGATACTTTTTTCCTTGTGAAAATGCTGTAAATACACAAATGAATAATGCCTTTTTATCTACATTCTAACAATATATGCAGATGCCTCTTTGATTTCATCCAGCATTGTTGTTATGCTTGCTTTATGCAACAGTTTGTCAAGCGTAAGCAGAACCCACAGTGCATAGCTTGTCCCACTCCCTGGATAAGGATTGTCAGTGACAAGCAAGACCTTAGGTAGGATGGTATGACTGGTGCATAAGAATCCAACTGAGAGAGAACAGCAAGTTATTGTATGATAATAAGATGCTTCACTTGGCAATTATGTCATGTAAAATGCCATTGTGTGACAAAAAAGAGCCGGAGTAAAACAGGGCCTTGAAAATGAGACATCTTTACGTGCAGCTATAGCAGTCAGTGCTTTTAGAACTGCCATGTAATTTGTTCCCAGACATTTCCATGCAGCGCACATTTCCCCCTCCCACCACGCCAAATCAGATGCAAATATAAGCTGTAGAAAGCCATCACATTTCTCTTTACACTGTCATTCAGCAACAGTTAACAGCTTAGGTACCAGATATCTACAGCACGGATTTGCCATATGGATGCTGAAAATTTATGTGACTTTTTACTTCTGAAGTGGAAGCTGCTTATTTGCCTTTGAAAAGAAATATCCCAAATAAACAGCAGGCTTCACCATTTTAGTATTGGATCTGTTAAGAAAAGAAAAGAAAAGAAAAGAAAAGAAAAGAAAAGAAAAGAAAAGAAAAATGGATACACAAAATGATTCACAGTAAGACCAAATGCACTTGCGGTTGTCCCTAGTCATTCAGATTTGAAATAAACTTGGCCTTGTCAGGGAAGGTATAATAATGATGATGATGATGATGATGATAAACAATAACAACAATCAGTGCCTTTGAGAGATACTTTTGATAAGTCTCATACTAAACCTGAATGCACAAAGATAAACATAGCTTCAGAAAAGAAGGTTTCGGAAATCATTATCTTTCTCTTCTTTTGAAGCTTTTACAGAGGTTTCTGATGACCAACATTTGTAAAACTCGGGCTCTAATTCCCATACAGTTGTTTCCATGGTTAGAAATACAGAGTTTTTCATCTAGGGTAAAAAGTGGCTAAAAGTTGATGACATTCTGATCTCCTTTATATTCAGACCCATGTCTCAGGAGTGCATTAGGAATGTACAGATGCTGTACAGTTAATTCCAGGTATATTTCATGCATTGTCAGGTGCCTTTCCATTGTCTAATCAATGACAGAAGTAGATTTAGCACAAATGTACACCTGTGCAAATCTGCAGTCCTGATAATGTGCAAAACCTGCCCTCAATGGACATTTCCTCCATAGGATTTTCCTCCATAGGATTTAGCCTATGGATTAAATAAACAAACATTTTGCTTGATTTTTAAAAAATCAACACCTAAATTTACTTAAAATTCTGGAAAATGGGGAAAAGGTTCACAAGTTCACCCAGCTCAGGAAAGTACAGCTTATGCAGAATCTACAGGTCAGATTCTTAGAAATTAAAATGTATTTGAGTTCACTGTGGATTTTTCTGACATTCCTATTGCACATATATGGTTATGACTTAAACTCATATATTACTGCTTTGCAGATTACATTTCTCCTGAATGATGACAGCATATCTATTTAAAATATGAAAAGAGTAATCATTTTTCTCTCTCCTCCCTCCATCAATTAGATTTGTAGAGTAATGACAAATATTGATTTGAGGGAATGTCAAATATCAGTGACATCTTGAGCTGCTATAAAGTTCAGTGTATATGTACTCAACCTCATTCTTTAAAAAATACACACACAAAAGAAGATGCAGAGGTATTTTTGTGCTGCTCAGAATTAATCACACACCTTTCAAAACTGATGAGATATTGTAGAAGCTTGGCAGGTGAAATACAAGACTAGGAGGTAACAGAACCATTAACATTTATCTACTTTTAAATCCTTAAGCAGTTTTTATGGATAGTTGCACTTTTTAAAAAGTAAAGCAACACTGCCAAGATGAAAATATGGGCATAGATGTCAGAACCTGTTCTATACCAAGGATCATTTCAAAAGCAACAACAAAGAATTAAGATTGCCTGGTTGATTGCATAATAGTTTGCCTCCCAGTGATTCAAACAAGAACAAGAACAAGAACAGTGTGAATATCAATTGTAGGCACTGCTGAGTACCTGCTAAAGCATGTTCCCCAAGAAAGGCCCTCTTAAAAAGTTCCTGGGACTTGCTTCTTCACTCCACTATCACATGTGCAAAAGAGCAGCTGGTAGCAATGGTGGCAAGAAGGTAGTCTCATTAAAGAAGTAGCCCATTCAGAATATATTGCTCAAGCACCCTTCAAAACCTGGGGCTAGCACTGAACAAGAGAGTGAAAATGCATTTATCTAAACAATGCTATAGGATTACTATTGGTGTGAATGAGCCTGGGTTTGTACAGAAAAGGTTAATGGGATCAGAATGATGGCTTACAAAGCATTAAAAGGTCAGTGGAAGAAGCAGCTGTGATAGAAGAACCAGCACTTCCAAAGCATTGGACTGGCAGTGTGGAAGGTGGAAATCTTTGGGAGGAAAAAAGTACACTAGGTTCAGGCTGACAGGCTGCCCCCGTCATGGTTTTCCTTTGGTAATGGAAGGGCTTTGAATCTGCCTCCTCCCTATATCCTCTAGAATGCCTCTATAGAGTCCCATTTTTGGTTGGCGCTGGTGGTGGATAATATTTGGAAAAAGTCCAGCAAATCTGCCTTCTTTTTCTAGGGATGGGATGAGGAAAAGGAAAATATTGGAAAGAAATGTTGACAAAACTTGGGCTCGGTTCTACCTACTATTCGTGTGTGTGCTTTTACATGCATGAGCACTAAAGAGAGGATGCATTTATTAAACACCCTGTGGTGTAAAGCAGAATCACTTCCAGGGAAAAAGAAATGAACTCTGAAGAATGGAAAATGAAGCCACTTCCACACTTTGTAATGTTAACAAGGCATCTCCCAAAGGCAAATATAGAGCAAAAACGAAGGCCAAGGATTTGTCAAGGATGGAAAATAAAGAATAGGGTTTGTATCTGGTAAACAGGGACATTTGGGAAAGTCTTTGGGCAGTGATGCTGCTAATAGCATAATAAAAGCTCTACTAGATTAGACTATGAAAATATCTGGTTCAGCATTTTGTGGCTAGCTCACAAGCAGAACATGGGCCCAATATGCTAAATCCTCCAATATACCACATCTTATCCAAGAGATAATGCTAATGACTAGTAACAATGGATCACCTTCTATTCTATGAATATGCCTAATCCCTTCTAAACCCGTCCAAGTTAGCAGCCATTACTACAACTTGTGTAATAAGTTACAAAGTTTTACTATGTGTTGTTTCCTTTTAGTGGGTCTCAGTCTCCCACTGTTCAGCTTCATTGGCTGACCCCAGTGTCTAGTATTATGACAGGAGAAAAGCATGTCCCTCTCCACTTCTTCCACTCCATGTACAATTTGGTATACCTTTATCCTCTCCCAGTTCAAATGCTTTCTTCTGACCTCCAAAGCCCAATCTGTCACCCTAACAGAATTTTTCCATCCCTTTGAGCATTTGCATTGCCCTTTCCTGCATCCAGGTTCACAATACCCTTTTTCAGTTGTAGGAACACAATGTGTTTTCCCAATTCTATCATAGACTGAGCCAAAAGAAAGGGTTGAGGCACAGTAACTGGATTGAACAGGGCCACATTTTATTCAATTAGCAATGCAGACCAATCTGCAGGATTACGTGAACCCATGGTCCATTGGGCAAGTAGCTCAATGCCTACATGAGGCTAGCTTACCCTGCTCTCTGATGGAGGTTGAAACTCTCACCCATCCTGCAACACCACCCTGCTACATGTGTGGGGGATAGCTTTCCTGAGATCATCCCTCATTCTAGTGCTCTACAACGCCAAGTGATGAGACAACTCAGTCCCAAAGCCATCCATACCCACCCATAGGAAGGGATGTGTAAGGGGGTCAGCATCTGGCCAATTGTCCCCCTGGACTCATTGACCTTGCATGGTGCCAACTTACTCTGATACAAGTCAGCCCAGCAAACAGTCTTCTGCTTTTAAATGAACTGCAATGTGCAGTATTTCTATTTTAGAAGCAGAGAAATTTGCATGAAATACAGCTGTCCTTTGCACAAAATACAGCTGCGATTCACAGCCATATTTTATGCAATTTCTCCTGCCTTTAAAAAAAATACACAAAATGTGTCCTGCTTTTAACGCTGAAATCACAAAAAATCTCCAGACCTAGCTTGCTTTTGAGTCAGCAGAGCATACCAACTTCTACTGAGTGCAAGTTGGTGAAGTGACTCAGCGCCACCCATCTTTATTCCCAGGTGCCACAGCCCCATAGTGGCAGATTTCAAGCATGGGCTATCATGTCAGAATGCTTACCTAAGCATGTCCTGAACCTGATCCAATTCATACATCCCAGCCAAAAGTGACCAAAGTATCTTGTCCAGTGAGCAAGTTTCTAACTACACATCTCCCCAGTGGATCAACAAAACAAACTCATCAAATCACCAATCAGATTCCTGCTCAGCCCCTTAAATAGGCAGCTGCCTAACCTGGGCCAGATGGAGCACTAGAACGACTAGATGAAAGTGGGCTAGATGTGTGAGAACATGGCTGTCTTAAATAGCAGAGTGGTTCCACCTGTTCCTTCTACATTGACATAAAATGCATCTCCATGATGTCTCTCCACTCACACAACTAGCCCATCTTTTCTGCCCACTTGCCCTGGGTATACAGACCAGGCTGTGCTGATCCAGTAGCTGCAGCCACAAGAGAAGCTTAAGCACAGCCAGGATCTACAAACAGTCTTAGTCTGGTGCAAAATAGGAAACAAAAAAGTCAGAAAATATGGACCAAACTGGCTGGACAAAAAAGTAGTCAAATCCAGACAAAGGTCACTTTCAGAGTATTGCCCAAGTTGAAGGTGAAACCCACAGGAAAGCCAGAGTCCAACACAGCGGTTGCTTCCAGCAGCTTTTTTGACCTTCCACTGGGTCTTGTATCCTGAACCTGGTAGAGCCCCAGCGACAGTTGCTCATGTTGATTGCAGGTAACCCTCCTCAGGAGAAAGGTCTTCTCTTTGTTCCCAGGCAGTTCGCTGGTGCAGCCTGGCACTTTGTTGAGGTTCTCTAGGTAGGGCCCTTGGCACCATTATCCCTCTTTCTGAGTGGCTGGGACTTCAGCAGGCTTCTCCATGGGCTCAGGATCCTGTCATGAAGCAGGCCCTGGTAGGGCCTAGGCATTGCTCTATGGTGGGACTTCTACTGCTTCTTCCTTAGAGAAGTCTTTTAAGGGGGTGTGACATGATCAGCAGTAACTTTCCCTGCCCCAGTATACACAAGCTACACTTGGAATGGACTTCCATTATTCACCTAGGTAGTGCTTGTCTACACTTTGGCTGAGCTTCTTGATTATTACTCAATCTTCCTGCATCATCTAGGCCAAGTTACTGTTTCATAGACTATACCAACATTACAAGTTACCATAATATTAAAGAGATTAAAGCTCATTGACAACACTGCAAGTGCTTTAAAATGGCAAACTAGGAATGTTTAGATACTCTTTGCTATTAAATGGTAATGCTAAAGCAGCAAATTCTTGTCTCCAATAAACACAGGTTAGTGAAAACTTGAATGACCTCAGGTAGAAGTGAAGAAACTGCAGATTCAGATAAGCAAGGTAGATAGATAGATACCACAGGAAAATGATGTTTAAACAAATCAATTACCAGTGGTCGAAGAATAATAGGAGAAGATATTGCCAAAAAAATAATAATCATCAACCACCAGTTTCTTGCATGTTCAGCAGTTTTAATATATTTTTTCTTCATAGTCACCACAAGATCAACATTCCTTTCTCTGCATTTTTAAGACAGATGCCTAAAATTACCACTTGAATAATTTCCAACACATCTTGCAAGCTCTACAGGACACAACCAAGCAAATGATGCATTGATTCTAATGTGGCAGTATTTATGGTATAGTTATTTGAAGCAGAGATTATTTGAGCTCCCAATTTAAAAGAAAGAGGAGCTGGTAATCTTCTGGATACTAAACAGTGTAAAATGGTTGGCACAACTCATGCATCAATGGAGACATTGGAGATGATCCAGGAGAGTCAGCATTTTTCCTTTTGTTTAAAAAATAAAAGAGAAGCTTAGGATAAAAATAAATGTCAGAAGTGTTGCAGACACAGTGACCTAGCTTTTCCTTGATTGCTTTATAAGGAGGTGATTTACTGTATGGCACATCCGATTCAAATGCTGACCTGCATGAACTATGTAGTATCAAGGTCACATGGAAATGCAGCAGCAAAGTTGCATCTAATAGTACCTCCAGGCTTCAAATAATATCTTGAAAAGGGAGTGTGACCTGATCAAGAACAATCCAAATGCCTGCTTCCGGGCTGAACTTGATTAATGAACAATTTCAGTCATGTCCAGATTTAACTTTAGTTGATTAATTGCCATCTGTTCCACTACTGATTCCATTTTGTCCATGCCTACATCTGGATCAGATGACAAGATGATATTTAGTAGCACTGGGGTCAAGTGTAGACAAGCTATGGCAGAAAAATTTATCAATGTTGTTGGAACTGACCATCCAGGTAGGATTCAAAAATACGTTATCCAAAATTCCAGGCATGGTAGATAATCTTGGAGGGTAGGATGGACAGCAGCATCGTAAGCCACACTTGAGTTGAAGATGAAACAGCAGAGATGGCCAAAGTACTTTCCCCTTCAAAAGTGGCCAGCATCCGAACTGAAATGGGTGTGGACAATCAAACCCATTCAAGAACTCTTGCAGCCACCATTGGCTGAGGTCCTTTGCCCTCAAAAGGAGAACATTTGCATGAGCATGTAGCCTTCAAGGTCCTTGGCATTTAAGGAGGGTTTCCTCAGAAGAGGCTCAGAACTGCCTCTTTCAAAACGACTGGCACAATCCTCTCTTCATAAAGCAGAGATCACCTCCAATCTGTGCCTTTGCATCCACTTCCATTTAGCTAGAGGTTATCAGTCAAGATGTCAGCAAGGGTCAAGAAGACAAGTAGTAAGCCAAATCTTTCCATTTGCCCTACACACTTTAATAGTGGATATTGATGCATGTATAGCCAACCACATAGTTTTCTTAGAGCATTCTGTATCTGTACTGTTTTCAAGCAGTTTTCAGTTCTGGATATAGTTGGAACAGATGTGACTTCTCAACATAGTTGCACTTAATTCTTGAAATTACTCTTGAAATTGTCCAGGCTTTGGGGATGCAATTTATCTTGCTTTAAGCTCCTTCTCCTGGGCAAGGATGGGAAAATTAGTCTTGTATTACACTTATACAGCTCTTACACTTGTGAATGCATTCTGTTCCAAGTCCATTTCATCCTGTTTACATACCCATTAACAGTTACAAGAAAATAAACTGAAATGTTGATATGGAAGTGACTCACATTGCTATATGAAGAGTTTTAAAAAGTTTAAACACTCTTTGTTTTCTTTAGTTACAGGTAATAGCCACCCGAGGCAGCTAACATATGACTATTGTTCCAGGTGCTGAAAATGGGGTGGCAAATGGACCCTTTCTTATTTATTTATTTAAAACTTTTATATGCCGTCACCACATGCCTCGGCATCTCGGGACGGCTTACAAGGTAGAATTAAAACAATAAAACAGTAACAAGTACAGTAAAATATATATAAAAACAAAAACAAAAAGCAACTTTATTGATACCTTTAGCACAATATCAAGTTCATCATCCCTGCAAGACTTCCTGTGATGCATTAGGGAATGGATTAACTATGGCAACTATTATTGGAAGTGGTGTGATGAGATTGGTTCCTGTCTTTTGTCATTGGTTGCAATGCTCAGAAACGTGAGAGCATGTTTCCTGACTATTGTCTGAAATATCTCCATGCTTGACCACTGTTAACTCCTAAAGCTATGCTTCTTCACAATTTTTAATCTGATGCTCAGGATTCCTGCATAAAGTCAGTGTGGGGTAGTGGTGAAGAGCATGGGACTGGGACTCGGGTGATCCGGGTTCTAGTCCCCGCTCAGCCATGGAGCCAACTGGGTGACTTTGGGCCAGTCACAGTCTCTCAGCCAACCTACCTCACAGGGTTGTTGTTGTGGGGATAAGATGGAGGAGGAGAATGATGTAAGCTGCCTTGAGCCCTTTGAGGAAAAAGGCAGGATATAAATCGATAAATAAATAAATAAATAAATAAATAAAAGCATTTCCTCTTAAGCAGTTATATTTGGTAGGCATATATGGTAGGCACACATGACACATATACCACATAATTGGAGCTTACCAATTCAATTGATTTTTAATTGATTATTAGCATCTAGGAAACTGTGATGATATACAACTTAGCAAATCAGCGAGCGAGGAATCCATATGTATGTAAAATGGAGCCACAGTGTCCATTGGATTCTTATGTGCAATCCCTTCAAACATTTGATCGAATTTGAATCATTTAGAGACACCTATTGTTTTGTGCCTTTATCACCTATATATGCTAATTTAAATAGCACCTAGTCATGCACAGTATTAGATAGTGAACATATCCTTAGGAGGCTTTTACTGTTTTCTGCCTAGAGAGCTGTAGGATTTCCTTGCAGTCCTAACTCAGAGGTCAAATAAGAGTTCTCACTTCACCCACACTTGTATGGCTCTCTGATCCCATCCATGCACATAGAAAGAACTGTGCCACCTACTTCTCTGAGGCCATAAGAGAGAGCTCAGAGAAGAGGTGAAGAGGGGTTTTGGGAGGGGAGGAGACCAAGGCCACCAAGGTATGGAAAGTTCATGTGGGGCTCCCGCCTCTTTCCCTCTCTGTCTGAAGCACCCCAGCTAGATGGCCCAGCTCATCTATCTAGCTGACTTGCCAGGCAGAAAGAACACAAAGACAATCCTCACCTCTCTGCTTCTCCTGCCCTTTATAGGATGCAATTGGCATTCTATAGGGCCTGTAGTCTGTGCCCTAAATGTGTTTATTTCTTTACAGAGCTCTCTCCTCTCCTCTCCTCTCCTAAGAAGATTACAGTCCATGAAAACGCCCTTCATGAGTTACTAGTTTGGATTACTTGTTCAAAAGAAGAAACCCATCACTTTCTTTGTTTTGTTTCTATTCCTACTTGTACATGTACATTTCATTATTTCCTTTGCTGAGGTATATACATATTGTTTTGGTAGAAAAATCTAGTAAATAATACTTTTTAAAAGTCAGGAAAGGTCTAACATTGCATAAGACTTTTTCCCTCAAGAAAATAACGCAGCTTCAAAGGCAGTACTCTGCTCCCCTGAGACACTCTGTAAATATCGTTAGTTTTCCCAATTATACTATGCATATTTAAAAGCCTGCTGATTTCCCCAGGAGACAGAAGCAGCTATTTACTGTACAGTTTCATTCTATCAACTAACGGTATGACCTTGTACATGTCTACTCATGAGTAAATCTCATTTATTTTAGTGGGACTTATGCTGGTATGTCGCAGCCCCGGAATGCATAAAATCATTAAATAATTTTTCCAGATCTATAACATTCTGATATACCTATACTACAGAGCGCAATGTTTCTCACCCAGAACATCTTAACATGTAATTTCTCAGTTCAGGCCATATTACTTTTTGTTATCTGCTGATAACAAATGATTTTGGGCACTGTTTTCCTCTGGCTGTTGCTTTGATCCTATTAATCCCCCTTCTCCTCTACCGCATCCTTAGTTTAGTCACATCAGTGTTCCCATCTTGTTGGGGTTCACATAGTTAATATGTGAATTAACAGCCCTATGTAGTGATGCTTCATGATGACATCACTGACAATTTAGGCAAGTGAGAAAATTGGAGGAAGAGGGGCAAATTTAATTGAAATATTAATTATACCTAACATTGTCTTCCTCCCTACCCATAGCTCTTTACAGCAAAGTGTGTGTCTCATTTCCTGTCTTGGTTCTAAAAAACTCTGATTCTATGAATGCAAATGTGCCACTAGGGAAAATCAATTTTATTGAAGGAGTGGGAAGAATCCAGGTAATTGATGCCCACTTGCTATATACAGTGGCTGTCACATCACAGTCTGGTTCATTGTGTATTCATAATGTTTCATTCTTGCATTTTGGAAAACCCACCTCTCACAAGGACACTAGAGCTTCCTAGAAGGGATTGAAACCACCTGTTTCCTCAAAGGCAAGCCTTCTGAACGACCCCATACCTCCCAGAAGAAACATTTTGGTTGCTTTAACTATGAAGTTGTTTCAGTGACTATCTCTGGAAAATCCCATTGAGAATTCCCGTGGTTAAGATGTCCTCTGTGGTCAGTATAACTTTTTCAGGCACCAGTTTGGCTCAGAACATAAATGAACTAACTCAGCTTATTCTTCAGAGCCAGTGTAAGTAAGCATGCAAGCTCACCTAGCTCTTCTTGCAGATCTGATCTCATACCTCTTATCCAAACAAAATACTAAATCAATTTTATGTTTTCCTCTTTCCTTGTGATCCCTTCAAACTGTCCATATTTTATTATATTATGTATTCATTTTAATGTATATCAATGTATATACTATTTAATGTATATTTAATGCATACTATTAAATAGCTTTTAATAAAGAGAAATTATGCAGGTTTTCACATGCAGTTGGATTTAGATCATTGCCAGACATGATGCACATATTTCATTTTCCCCACTCCTATTTTTCTTCTTGCATGCTGTGCATTATCTAATCATCACTTAGAGAATGATATAATCTTACTAAGCAATATTTAAATTAATAATGCAAGACTGGTGAAGTTAGTCTTTTGGCATGATTAACTGTAAGCAATATACATCAACAGGCAAAGCAGAGGATACATCCACATATTTCTTGAATTCCACCTGAGATTCCCCCCCACCCCCAAAGGATACATTTTGGAAGCCACGTTCGTGGCACAAGTAACTCATTTCCAATGACACCGTATATCTTTCCTCTGTCTGATTAGCTGCTGGCCTTATTTATAGCCTTCAGTGTGTGATAGAAACATAGGGAAGGAAGGCATGAATCTCCCCGCTTCAGTCGACAGGGCAGCTAATACATTACTAAGTCTCTGCCATTCTTGTTCCGCTTACCTGTAAACCAATAGTGTCAGTGCTGAATTATTTTTGATATTGAGTCTATTGATGAACTGCAAAGGTTAAAATTAAAGTGTGATTTATGCTGTGATCAGTAGCATGGTGGTAGAGCACCAAGTGAAGTGTGCAAAATTATAACCATAAATATACTTCAGGCTGTTCTTTATAACCACTGCCAAACAGCTCTATTCCCCGCTCACTCCTTTTCTCTTGTCCCTTCCTCTTCTGTTCTCCTTGAAAAAGAATAGTGGGCGATGAGTGATACAAACTGTGTACCAGTGAAGATTATAAACTCTTGGGTACTAGTCACTGGGTGCTAATCTTTTTATGAATGGCTTAAAAATGCAGGTGTTTCGTTTATTCCTTTAAAGGCCATTTTAGTAACTATTAATGGCCTTACAGAAATTATTTTTTCATTGACAGTAGCTACAGATCATAGGATTATTTATACATAAAAAACATTGAGGGTTCATGCTGTTACAACCATATTTTAGCTAATTTAAAGATTTAGTTCTTCCAGTTACAACTGCTTGGTCCTGTGCAGAAGCTGGAAAGCTATTTAAGGAAGTCTGAAAGCAGAACCAGGTGCAGATTATCTGCAGAGATTACTTGGCTATTCTGTTATACATGTTTAGAGAGAGGAGTCATTCCAAAGTATTGAATAGCTATATGGCCACATTAGAACTGGTCAGGGCATGGAGCCCAGGTCAGAGAGTAGTGTACTCTTATGAGAATATAACTTCCAACATTTTGCAGATGTCAAAGACACGTATAAATATACCTTCAAGGCAACTCTTCTCTCTGTAAGGGTCACTGACTGCCCTTATGAGTTCACATTTTGCTGGAGAAAAATGCTGCCCATGTGAAGTCACCAGAGAAAATAGAGCTGATAGCACTGGTGCTCTTAGCCAGACTGAAGGCCATGGAGATATTCTTGCCAAGTGTAGCAAGAAGCAAGTCAAGCAGTGTTTCCTGACAAAGGTTCGAAAGTACACAGAACCTCCTATGCATCAAGATTCAGAATTAGGCCAGGTACCAAACTCACAGAGAAGCAGGTAGCTGGAATGCTCCAGGCTTTGTCTGAAGCTAACTTAACACAGGGACATGTGTGGGCCCATGTCTCTGAATGGTGTCTGCTTGACAGGAAAAGGGGCCTATTTCTGTTATGTAGCTGTGGATTCTGGATTAGAAGACTGGAGAAGGAGGGATCTTGTTGGGATGCAGGTAAATCAGGGCAAGAACCATCAAATCGGGGAGGGTAGGCAGAATGGTGGTTGCACGACTTTCCATAGCTGCTTAACAAGGTGATCAGAAATATGGGAGAGTGAGTCAGTCCATTTCATGTTCCCCTTGATTTTCTTTTAATCCTAAAATGTAGGAGAAAAGGTCAGAAGGGAAACAGTATAGAGGGAAGGGTGGTGAGAGGAGTGGAACAACAGAGTGGGAGCCCCAGCATTAGGATGGACGAGAGCATGACAGAGGAAAGTGCTGAGGAGGCAGTCAGATCCCAGAGAAGAGCAGGAGAACCCATCCTTAATAGAAAGAAAGGTGTCTGATTTCCTGAGAGGAAGGATATAGCCAAGGACTAGCTAAATACTTCACCAGTTACCTTGGCAGGGTCAATGAGCTTCAATGAGTGTCAGTGAGAGGACCAGCTCCACCCCATGGCTGAACTTCCTTTCATCCCACTAGAGGAAGAACAGAGCCAGACTCATTACCTTGAGGAATCTTCACTGTGAGTTCATGTTAAACCAATCTAATATGAAATGTCACAGCCTTATTAATAAAGTATCTGTACCAGTGGGGCTTATTTCGGAGTTAACTTGCATAGTATTTCCTCTGCAATCCTATACATCACCACCACCACCACCACCCTGCATATACGTCTCACCCTTTTTTTCCTCCTGGGAGTGGCCCATGGCAGCTTATGCAGTTCCGTTTTGTCTTCACAACAAGTGGACGGGGTAGGGTTGACTGAGAGTGAATGACTGGCCCAATGTCACCCAGTAAGCTTCATGGCAAAGTGGAGAACAGAACCTGGATCTCCCAGATCCCCAGTCCAATGCTCTAACTATCTTGCCACACTGGCATGTACACTAAGAATATAATATTATGAACATAGAATGACATTTCATCGATACATAACTGAAAAATTGTTCATTCTGTTGACAGTTTTGGACAGAACATATCAAAGATTAAGAATGAGTCTGACGTCTGCACAAAGAGTAGCTTAATAATGATAAAAAGTAGACATAATTGATGTACCTAGCCCTAAAAATCACTTAAGATGACTTAAACTAAAACTATGACACAAATGGATTGCTGCGTGACAATGAGAATTTTGCTAATGTGACTTAATGTACAGCAAAAGGCATCTCTGGACTATTATACAGAAGGGTGCCTGTGATTTTGCTTGAAGAACTATTAGGCTCATCAATTCCTTCTAAAGTGCTAACTCACCAGTCCAGGGACCTCACTATTTCTTGTTGCGACCGCTGTGTTTAATTGAAATTGGTACTATAAAGGGACCCTTCATATGTGGAGTGCAGAAGCGCTGCATTGCTTAGTCCGACATGTTACTTAGCAATGACTGAAAAGGCACTTTGGAGATCAAAGGAGCGATTTGATACCATTTTGAGCTATCAGAGTGGGGATTAGAGAATCTCACTGCTGTTATTGTCTGGCCTGCACAGGAGTGCGATGCCTTCAGTAGCCACAGTTTGTGCATTCCAATGCAGATACAGAATGTCCACATTCACAAAAGAGGGTCCAAAATATGGAGCAAGTTTAAATGTATTATAAAGGTTCTCCGTGAGGAAAAAAGTGTTGACAGGCATGTGTGAATAAGCAAAACATCATCTCATCAGGGTTGCTTAAATTCAACTTTGAAGCTAGTTCTCACCCCTGTCTACATCAGATGGCAAGGTTTTTTTTCTTTTTCTTATCTGTTAAAAAATGTATGTTTATACTTTCATTTTGCCAGTGTATGCGTTGGTTTTGCACATTGATTTAAACATGCATGCACTTTTTTTCAATCTAGCATGCACTGTTGGAACATGGCTTTTGTTCTACAAATTGTATCACAAGCCTGGAATTATACAGACGTGGACCACAGATTTTATTCAGGTTTGCTTTTGGTTCTAGGAAGTGCAACCCAGGTAAATGTTGATCAGACCCGAACCAAAAGGAATTTCTCACAAATCCTAAGATATGGATTGGTTGGACAGCTCAATATGTTGGAAAATAGGTCTAAGTTCCCTTGACTCTAGATACCAGTCCATCTTCCTGAGTTTCTGCTCATAACATGTATCTGTGTTGGATCACCCTCCCATCACTTATATATTGTGATTTATATCCTGCCTTTTTCCTACAAAGGGCTCAAGGCAGCTTACATCTCCTCCATCTTATCCCCACAAAAACAACCCTGTAAGGTAGGTTGGGCTGAGAGTCTGTGACTGGCCCAAAGTCACCCAGTTGGCTCCATGGCTGAGCGGGGACTAGAACCCAGACTTTCTGTGTCCCAGTCCCATGCTCTTAACCACTACACCACACTGGCTCTCCCTCTCTACTTTTAGAGTAAAACATGTATCCATGTCCTTCAGTGAAGTTCTGCTGCTCCTGCAGCCTCCCAAGGGGGTCATTAATTTAGCTACTTTTTATTTATATCTGCCTAGACAAGCATAGGTAAAAATCATTTGGCTCTGAGCAGGCCCAAAGAATTCTATGCATAGATATGGATAGCCAGGAGACATTGTGCAGAAAAGCAAAGAAGCTGCAGAAATGAAGTGGGTGGTTGCCTGCATATCCCTGCACATGAATGAAACTTCCCCTGGAAAAGTTTCACAATCAGGATCTCATTCATTATTGGAATAAAATGTGTGTGCATCTAGGGGTGGAAGGAGATCTGCAAACCCCTGTGAGCATGAAAAAGAGCTACCTGTTTATCCATAGCCACATTATTCTTTCTCTCCTTTTTGTTTGCATATTTATTAGATATATCCCACCTGTTTTTTAAAGAACTGAAAGCTGCTCATGTCAATCGCCTCCTCCTGCTCTCAGTCTTATTCCCATGACAACCCTGTGAGGTAGGTTAGGCTGAGACTCTGTGATTGGCCCAAAGTCACCCAGTTGGCTCCATGGCTAGAGCCCAGATTAGCTGAGTTCCAGTCCTGTGCTCTTAACCGCTACATAACACTGGCTCTCTTATGTTATCTTGCTTCAGGATGGATGCTTTTAAAACAAATGGCTCTCTTCAGTTGGACTATAAGAAATTGTATATTATATCTCTGGGTGGGTAGATGGTTCCATGGACAGTTCCATGGCAAGGCACAGTTACTGCAGCTAAGTGACTGGATTCATTTTGGACAATGAAGCTGCAGTACAGCACCAGGCAAGGAAGAGCACTGAGATGATGTATTCCCTGTTTTCATCAGAAAGAACGAGGCTGTAGATCTGGAAAGCAGGTGAGATCAAATTAGGGTTGTGAAAGCAACTGGACTGGGTACTTTTCTTGAATGCAAGGGTAGGCAGTGTGGCCATTAGCCATCGTGGCTGAGGTTTATGGGCACTGTGGTCCCATTGAAAGGCATCAGGTTACTTCAGTGCTTGGCTGAAAGCAGAGATGGTCAATGAGGAAAGGAAGTGAAGGCAGTCTTGAACCCTCTGCCACTCTTTACATGAGGCTCAAGACAGAGTAGAAGGCCTAGGAAGCTTCTTTGATCCCCTTATTTTTAAATACTAATTTTGGTCACAGTCCTATGGTCTGCACTCTCATTGCTTGGAAGCTGGAAATGTTTATAATCCCATGATCTCTCAGGCAGAAGCTATCAGAGCAGGAGTGGTAGAGGCCATTTTTGTCTCTCCATCCTCTGTTATCTCTTTCATTCTCTTCCCCCCACCTTCCCCCCATCTAGCAAGGATTCCTTGGAAGTGAGGAAGGGGGCTTAAAATAATGGCTTCTCTGGTCAACTCCCTACCAATTGTGGCCCTAACCCTTTTCTCCATCATCAAGGTTGACTTTCTGAGCTTGGAAAGGCAGTCTGTGTGGTTCTCTGTACTGGTTGCAAAGAGTTAGCAATGGGGCATCTGATTCTCTCTTCTGACGTTGGAGCCATGTCTCCAACCCAGAGGGGCTTTTCCAAGCCATCCTGTGGTCCCTGGGAATCTTGTTCAGGGGTCCTAGTATTGCTTTCTAGGTTAAAAAACATTTAGAAAAGTGTATCCACTGTAGCAAATGTGGAAGACAAAACCATGTCTCTGCCACTTATATAAAGAATGATGTTCTTCCAACTGCAAGGTTGATGTAATATTACTTATTTGAGCTTTTCAAACAAGAAGCAAGACCACACACACAAAATATATTAATGCAATTAAAAATATAGGATTGTTTTTCTCAGTATCTTTTTATAACAGCATTGATTTACAATTCCTCATTCTATTTAAAGTTCAATATTAACACAATTGTAATATATCAACTTTAGCCTGAAATCAATTCCAATGCTAAAGCCATGGCCCATTATGAAGTAACGGCAATGCTAATTTTATTCTGCCAAGTGTAAATTGACTGATTTATCACACCATTATAGAACTGTACTACTCCCTTAATCTGTTTGCAAAGGAAAGTGCAGAAAGAAAAGAAAACATATTATAGTGTCTACACCTTGCTGAAAATAGCAGCCAAAGCAGAAAGCCATTCCACAGGAAAAGAAAAAGGGAGAAAAAAGTCAGAACTCTTTGCAGAGAAAGAAAGTCAAGAACAGATGCTCTTTGCTAGTATAAGTCAACACAGGACCATTGATTTTATAGCATCCCTATGGAGTTCTTTACCTCAATTTACCCATGTTGCCATAAACAAGCTGGGCCTCTGTACCTAAATAATCTAAATCAGGCAGGTGAGACTTAATGGCCAGAAAGCATCCAGGATTCTCAATGATTTCCATATCTGGCAAAGGGAATGGATGAGGTAAATCCAGTTTGAGTAAAGGAAAAGACCCTCATGCTGGGAACGATTGAAGGCAAAAGGAGAAGGGGGTGGCAGAGGCTGAGGTGGCTGGATGGGGTCACTGGAGAGATGGGTGTGGGGTTGGGCATACTCTGGGGGATGGTGGAGGACAGGGGAACCTGGAACAAAGTTGTCCATGGGGTCGCAAAGAGTGGGGCATGACTTTGTGACTGAACAACAACAACAACAGTGTATAACAGAAATGAGCACTTCCAAAATTCCAGAAATGAATGGAAATGCTCATTTTTAGATGCAGATATCAGTGGACACCTCTTGTGTGAACTCCACTGACCTTCCCTATTCCTGAACTAAGCATTACCAGTTATTTCCAGTTGTTTTAGCAAGGGCTAGTTACCCATTGTGGTAGATCATGCTGATGTGGGAAAAGAGTAGTATCATGCCCCAAGAGTTATCTCAGAAGTCGACGATGGGAGTGAGCTAGCAGAGGCTGGTGGCTCAACATCTGTGAAGCACTGTATCCATTCTGGAGTTCAGTCAGACCTTTAAAGGAACTGTCCCCAGTGCTGAACTTGTTTGTGGGTTAGTTTAAGCCATGGAAAGTTCTTTGAAAGGTCAGTTGAAACCTGGAGTAGATTCACTGTCTCATGGACATTGGAGACACTAAACTGGCGTGAAGTCAAGTTGAATAGTAAACTAAAATATGGCAAAGCCAGGAAGACTGTTACTATAAAGGAACATTCAAGCCCTGTACAGTCCTTGCTCACTAGGTGTGCCCAGGGGATAAGAACCTCAAGGAGTTCAAACAAACAAAGAGAAGGAAAACAAATCTTTGATGGATTCAGACCACTGGGTCATACCACCATTTATTTTCTGAAACCCTCTTTTCAAGTTAGGTAGAAACATTAAAATATCTTTCACAAGTTGGAGAAATAGCTGGGCTCAGTGCTCACTGCTTTGCTAGTTTTCTGCATTACTTTTTGCATAAGATAGCTTTCAAAAATTTGTAACATGCGTGTGGTTAATAAACCCACAGCTATTTCTATGCACAGCTCCTTTCTGCATGATCACCTAGAACACACTCAGAATTATTGCTGTTTTTAGTCAGTCTAATAAATTTTTAGCCCAGTTTTCAGGCTAGATATCCCAAGAAGGTCAGAAACAGAAGTGGCGGCAGGGGAATCCTTTGTGAAAAGCACAGTAAGCTAAACTTTTTGTTTTGTTTGGCCTCCACAGTTTCTAGTACTCACCAGTTTCATGGGATTACAGAGCAGAACTTAAAGCTTGGGCAGAAATGCCGTAGTTTGGTGTCCTTTGGATAACCAGGGCAAAAGCCAGTTAATGGATCTGAGCTTAACTATATCACGAGATAAGGTTGAGATGGGGAGAACTTTGCAAGCAACCTTAAACTGTGTGCAAGAAGAAGAAAGGTAGGAAACAAACAAACAAATAGTAGCCATAGAAATTCTGAAATGTCCCCATCTAAATTTCTCTGTAGTGACTCTAACTAATTAAGAATCCAATCGTTCAGTTTTGCTTTCAGATGTGAAATGGAAGGACAGGTGGCAGGGAATTTCTCTGTAATGGTACCTATATTTTACAATGACCTGCCTGACTCCTTGAGTTACTGTTGAATTGCAATTAAGACCTTGATGGTTGACTGAGAATTGACTGAATTGATTTGCTATTTGTCATTGCATTTTTAATTTTTAATAAATGTCAGCAGTTTTAAATCTTATGTTTTGCTAAGTAGAGTTAGGTGACCACTTTGACTATTTTATATGGAAAAGCAGTGTTTTCTATCCTACTGTTTTGTGCTCTAAAGAACAGCCCATCCTAAATTCTGTTCCCTCAACTGAAAAGCCCAGGCTGACGCACTGAATAGAATTACCTTCTCCAAGCTGGTTACTCACAGGACTACAGTTCCCATCATCACAGCCAACATGACCATGGGCCATTTGGTGAACGCTAGTGTAAATATTTATTAGTAGTGATCACATATTTACACCTCCAGAAATATTTGCATATCCAAACTTTTCTTCCATTTTCTGATCTAAAAACCTTGCACACCACTAAGCTAATTAATCTTTTACAGACTATTTCATGCACTGGAAATCTACCTTTTGCCCTTTCTCATTGCATATCTAATTTACTGTGAGCAGAAGCTAATAACATTACAGCTGCTAATGTAACTAAGATGCATGAAAAAATATCAGCTATTTCTATTTAGGTTTAAAAGTTACTTTGAAAAACAAACACAGACAAAAATGACATTATGCAAAATGCAATCATTTTAGTTGGTGCTAGAGCTCCTAGTAAATTTCCATAAAGGCAGTTTTTCTGCCCAGAAGCTAAATTCAAACAAAAGAAATCCATCTCATTTATGATTATGGAACAGCAAGCACAGTAAGATAGCCTCTACTCATCCCATCTATTGAACTTTAGTAGAGCACTTACTTCCCCAGCCACCCACGCACTCCTGTCCTTAAGCCCCAGAGTTGCGTGAGACGCTGTGCAAGAGAGCGAGCGAACAGAAGTGCAGTGATAAAACTGCTACATGTAATACTTATTTTATTACAATTTTGGCCCTATCTAATTGCAAGACATTCTGTTCCATTTGGATTAGATTACCTTTTGTACAGAGATGACTTTTGCTGTTTAGTGCTTTGCATTTTGTTTTGACTTTCACCACCGAAACCCATGAGAAGATGGGTGAAATGAAGTAGAAATCTCCAAGCTGCCTTTGTAACCATGGTAGTAGCCTTTGGAACTGTTTATTCAGAGCTAACCCCCTTGACATCATTACACCTATCACAGAGCAGGTGACAGATTGTAATTCATAGCTAGCATAGGGCCCCAAATCTGCTTCTCAGCCTCCTCATAATTTCAGGATCTGCAAAGCAGCAGTGCTCCCTCTAATGGCTTATTAAAGCAGGTAGTGTGGTTGGCTTTCTGAGTATTAGAAGGACCTGTGAGTGTCTGAGGGGATCAGAGCCACTGTAATCATGGGAACCAGCTGGAGGCTATAGGAAAGGCTATGAAAGACCTCTCAGCCCTGTCTGGGTTCGCCATAGCAACAGTCTTTGTGGTACTCTGATCTGGTTTATGCCTCCAGTTCACCTGTGTTTTGTCTGCTACCTGTTCCTGACACTGCCTTCACCTCTAGTACTTCCACAAGTTGTCAGTATCTGATCCTTCCTTCTACCTGACCTTGCTTTGCATCTGATCCTACTGTCTCTTTCCAAAACCTTCATCACACCTGCTTATAGAATCATAGAACAGTAGAGTTAAAAGTGGCCATGAAGGCCATCAGGTCTAATCCCTTGCTGTTGTAGGACACCAATTTATACCATCCCACTCAGAGGACTGCCTAGTACCCTTCTGAATGTCTCTACTGTGGGAGAGCCCACAATCCCTCTAGGAAACTGTTGTATTGGTCTGACAGTGAGGAAACTTTTTTCTGATATCTAGCCTGAATCTGGGTTGTTGCAACTTGAACTGATTAGTCCATTTCCTACACTCTGGTATCAGCAAGAAAAGATCCTGACTTCCTACTTTGTGACAGCCTTTGCAGTTATATAGGGATATCATGACACCCTTCTAGGGTCCTAGTACTCCATCTGTAGATATGCTGTTTTGTGTTCTGAAATTAGTCTACATGTTTCACAAGTGGTGAAAATGGGTAGAATTTTGTCACTGCGGAAGGCCTGAAATGGGATACACTTAGGTCCCCAGGTGAAGGCACTTCAGATCTGTCATTGTTTTTTGCCCATCAAACCCTCGAGAAAATGCAGGAAATGTTCACTTCTCATTGATCTATGGTCAGAGTTACATGATGACATTGCATCCTCATGAAGTCATATCAGAGGGAAGGAATTTCTTTATGTTCCAGGAACTTATAGAAGAAATAAATAATAATGATTGGCATTTGTCAGGACCAGCAGGATCTCTGCTGCTGCTGTTGGTAGCACAACAAACCTCATGTTAAGAAGAAAGGCAAACTTGGGGCAGTTTTATAAAACCTTTATGCACTTACGGCAAGCTCCCATATTGTGTTGAAAGCAGTTACATAGAATCTTTGACTTAGTTTAGACCAGACTTTGTCTATTGTGCTTGCAGGCCAAGAAGCTAAATAAAACCAGGAAGTTATTTATGAATGTTACCAGGGTGTTGAGAAAATCATTTTGCCACCTGCACAGGACAACCTATAAGCAGCTGGTTGGACTCTATGTGATTAGAATACTGAACTATATAGGCCTTTGATCTGATTCAGTGCAGTTCTTCTTATGTTAGCATGAAACAGGTTGTGCTAAAACCTTTGTTTTTCTTTCAATAGCAGAACATAATTCTTGTTACTCAACAGTTCCCTCCACTAGTATATTGGAGTCTTTCACCCCCAGTGCAGTGAAGGAAACCAGTTAGGTCTACTTGTGCTAGGCTGTCCTGTTGGTGGACAGTTGGTCTAGTTATTTTTATTTATTTATTTTATTTATAGCATTTTTATGCCGCCCCCATCGCAGAAAGCCTCGGGGCAGCTTACAAAACCGTGGTCATTCAGGCTTCTTAGCTTTACTCAACCCTTGGAACCAGTTATCACTGTCAGTGTGCAACCCTGAAGTCAAGCCTATCAGAAACTGTGCAGAATAACACCAATACTTCTTGTACTGTTTTATTGGCCATTTTAGATACGGCTCACTGAAAACCAATATATTCCTAATATTCAAGTGTATTAGGGCCTGCAGCCAGAATGTGGGTAGCCCGAGACAAGACAAGAGCAACAGATTCACCAGGACCAGGGCAAAGGACTTCAGGAAAGAAGAGTCGAAAAGCAGGATCTAATGGCAAGTCTAAGTCATAGCCATGGTACAGGCCGAAGTCAGGAACCACAAGAATGCATGATGGCAGAACAAAGACATGGTCAGGAACAAGCCAAGGGTCAAGAAGCAGGAGGACAAGTGGAGAATGAAAAGTACAGAAAGGAATAAAAAGGTAAAAGAAAAATGAGAATGCCAAGGGATCTTAAATAAATGTAATATATATATTCATAACCTGCAAATTCTTAAAGAAGCCAAACTTTTCTCTCCTTCAGTGAGTTAGTACTTTGTTGAAGCTTGCAATAGGGATAATTATAGTTCTCTAAACCAACACATTTTCCAATCATGTTGAATCAATTATAAATCATCAACAATATTTTAGCAAGCTTCCTGTTGTTGTATATTAATTAAACTGCATACAATAGAATTTCCATTTATCATTAAATTCTTCAATCAGACTTCTGTTTACATAATTAGTTAATTTTGTAATCATTGCATACTCAGCCAACTTGGACATTCTGATGATTTCAATTTACAAGCAATTGGAAAGGGGGAAAGTTCTACTGGGAAATGGCAATGCAGGAATCCCTTTAACCTTGTAAATGAAGGAGGTGGTAAGGGGTTCTTGTGTCTATTTCTTTTTTACTCTCAGACAGCCCTGTATACTGTCATAGTATTGCTGGCTCTTCCCAAAGAAGCTTTTAGCTTGGCAACAGTGGTTGAAATGCCTAGGAGACAAGATGACATGGTGTGATCTCCCAAACTTTTGAGAACTACTGTTGGGCCAAAAGTTGCAGTTATGGGCTGGTCTTTCCCCCTCTCCTCCTTCTAAGTCTATCAAGGCAAAATGCTTCTAATTATAGTCTCTGTGTTAAAATTGAGTAGCTTTCTGCTAAAAAAAAGAGTGTTGTAGAAGTCATTAATAGGAGAGATTAGTGAGGTTAATAAGCCAGCTAGGAAGTTGATTCCAAATGGAATAGCTCTCCTCTCCTCCTGACCAAACAGAGTTAGCTCTACCCTTAGGGAGGTTCCCACTGTTTGTGGGCAAATGCTACTCTGCTAATACATGTGTAAATAATTAAATAATTATATCTGACCCTGGATTCCAGGACTTATCAAAGTATATCCATCCTCTTCTAGCATTGCCTGTTCAACAGTTTTCCCAGACTCAGACATGCTCTTATTCTTAGCAGACTCTTGACTTATCTTGGGACATGCTGGCCCTGGCATTTAAACTAAAAATTCTAACCCTGCCTCTTCCAGACTCTGAGGTAACCACCTTGGAATGCTGTATTTTGGAAGAAGCAGGCCCAGTTCCTACATCCCACTCTGATGCAACCAATAATAGGGTTTGCAGAGCTTTAGGAAGGTTCTACCCACTCCCTAAAGAGCTTTCAAATCCCTCTTCGGATTGCAAGAGTGGAATGAATTTAAGATAAGAAAAATACAAAATTGAAAGGAATGCAAAGTAATAGTTCTGATGTGTAGTAGGCTTACAGAGCAAATCTGTGCATATTTACTGAGAAGCAATTAGCACTGCACTCAATAAGTCTTACACAGCCCCACCATATATGTGTGCACTGCGGCACTTGCACCCTCAGTGCCTGTGATTTCAATGTCAGTGCAAAAGCACATTAACATACCTGCACAATGCCTGAGCAGAAACCTAACCCTAAATGACTTAGGGCCCCTTCACACTAATGTTGAATCCACAGCCATGACTCTGGCTGGTTGTGGCAGAAATGTAGCCAACAGGTTGCATCCTATTTTTACTTTATATGTGTCTGTGGGAGAGGGGGTCATATTCATATCCCTCTTGAAGTCCCAGGTATTCATATGGAAGTTTTAAGAAAACTGGTGGGGCTTTCTTCTTATTAAATATGATTTAAGGTCAGACTACTAGAGAATACTTCCTAAGAAGTCATCATATTTCAGGTCTTGGAAGCATCCTTTTACAGAACTTGACATCCCACCATTCTTTGCAAGGAGTCCAAAGTAACTAGCAAGTACAAAAATGATACAACACATGAAAACCAGTAAAGTCATAACTCTAAAACTTTAAATACACTATTAAAATAATAAAGCAATCACCATAAAATATTAGCCAATAAACTAAAGCTTTGTACAGATAAATGTATGTTTAACTGGCACCTGGATGACATCAGCAGAATCTCTGCTGGATGGAGTTCCATAGAGAGGTACCCCCACCAAGAAGGATGTGCTCAGGAAAGCGATTTAGTGGCGGGGTGCATTCATGCTCGGACAGCTGTCCTCTCCCTGGTAAGTTGGACTGTGACTCTCCCCATTCCAAGATAGCATGGGTTCTTGGCAGTCCTTTATATCTGAGGAGATTGGGTGCTTTCCAAATCTTATATAATGGAAATCTAAATAACAGTACCAGCAGTGTGAATCCTGCTACCTGCTACAATGCTAGAAGGGCAAGCTAGCATCACAAATTAAGGAGCTGGTAGTACAGAGAAGTGAAGGGTGAATGGAAAAAGGAAAACAAAACAACCCATTTGCCACCCACACATGCATAAGGCTGGTACAAAAAAATAAGCAGTGACTCACACAAAAGCAAAAGAACAAGGATACAGGTCATGTAATCCAATATTACATGGACTTGTTTTGTGTTGGTGGTTTATTAAAACATTTTGGTATCTTTAACAATGAGGACAGAAGTGGAGGAGAAGAATCAAAATTAAATTGAAAACAAAGGCTTATAGTTGAAAAAAATGAATGCATGGCCCTTTGGGTATAAAAAAAGAACAGAAAACAACTGTTAGGAAGGAAGGAAGGAATCCATTCTTAGATTTCTGCAGAAAGACTAGAAATCCAGACTTCTGTTTTCAGTAAGTTAACATGGAAAATAAGAAACAAAGAGGCAATCAAAGGATATGAAAGGTCAGAAGGAGTATTTGAAGCTGCCTCATGGTAAAACCAGAACACTGGTCCAACTGCAGGAACTCGGGATTAGAAGGAACTGGGACAACCAAAAAAAATCCTTGGGTGCAGATGCCACCCTGCATGCAGGTTAATGAAAAAAGTAGGGAAGTGGTAGAGTTCTAGGACAGAGCAACTGGCTTCAGCATCTTGCTTGCAGTATCGTGAGAACAGGGAGGTAGGGATCATTTACCTTGGGTGGTGGTGGAGGTGGTTTTTATATCGAAGCCTAGCAAAAATTAGCCATGTATTCATACATTAGATGAAGGAGACTGGAGATGCATTGAGATGCATTTATATTTTAAAGAACTGAATGTAGGAGAAGCAAAACTGACAGGTTTGTCCATTCATGGTGGAGGGAGAAGTAGAGCTGAGCTGGCATTTGGAGTGACAGAGGGAGACAAAGTTCAAAATGAAAGTGAAAATGTCACACCTGATAAATCTTCCTAATTCTGCAGTATTCATCAGCTATGCCTTTTCTAATCAACTGCAACAACTGCTGTCTACAAAAGTGAAGCATTTTCTGCCACTTTCATCTTGGTGGTGAATTCAATGCGTGTTCAGAATGGGGACATAAACTAGAGTATGAAAGGCATCAGGATATTTTTCTTCCTAGCAGTTCAAAAATCTAAATAATAGTAGTAGTAGTAGCAGTAACTGAGTTGAAAGTGCTTGAAGCAACAGTGGAGTTCCAATGAATATTCCTTTGGACATGTCTGTCCTCTTCAGTACTTGAATGAGAACAGTGCAATGCCATGATGTAACGTTATTCCCATTGTTATTATGGAATTTGTGCATTGTTGTTATATGGAGGAGGAAGAGCAGGAGATGAAACCCAATGGAAATGAGCACACCTCTTCTTTGTACACCAGTCCTCTAATTGGGCCACCTTCTGCTGAGGTCACATCAAGGGATTGAGAGCCATACCCACCTTATCTGTCTCTGAGAAACTCCCCTGTTCCAAACCCCTTCTGCCAGCTATACATCTTGGTCATTTTCAGAGGCCCCCTACACACCAGAAGAGCCTGGCACTGAGATAAGCATCTCCACTTCTCTCATCTCAGTGTCTGGAACTGGCACCCATTCCTAGGTCCCCTTCAGCTCTTCTTTCTCCTCTGAGTCCCAACCAGCCAGCCTTGAGAATCCTCCAAGGGCAACTGCCTTTCTCACTCCCAATACACATTGTTTCTTGATCTTTGAGTTGGCTAAATCTTGAGATTATGCTGAAATACATTTTGGAAACGTTCTTTTAGGCAATCTTTTGAAATGGAAATATCTTCACATACCTTTTTCTTTTACCTCTTGCAGGAAATGGAGAAACTGGAATACAAAACAGTATCTTCAGCAAAGAAAGCATTGAAGGGACAAATGCATAAAGGGAGAATATGGGTAGATAAGCATAAAGGTGTGAGGGAATGCACTACAAGTTTCACCCAAGCAGTCATCATTCTTCATTGGGTAGGAGTATATCAATACATTTCTTTAACCTTACATTCTAAGGGCAACATTCCTCTAACTATAGGGAGGTTGAGTCAGAAGTCTGTGAATGCCAGTAAAATACACTGAATTTTTCAAGTATATAGAATTTCAGCAGATTCAGTGCATGCCATTGTTGCTGTTGTTGTTGTTCTTCCCATTTTTGAAAAAGTAGTCAAGGTAACAAACGGAACAAAAAAGTCTGGGAAAATGTTCTTGAATTAAACTATTTTAAAGGGGGAGATAAATCACCAGAGTCTTAAAATTGATCCGATATCCAACAGCTATACAGAATAGTATGAGCAAAAAGAGGGAATTTCTATTGCCTGACATAATTGCGAGAAAATCCTGTAGCCTCTAATCTATAAAAAATATATTCTTCTGGGGAATAATCATTTTAATGAGTCCTATAAGTGGCAATACCTCCTAGGGTAGCTTATCACAGAAAGTATAGTTAATATTCTAGCTTTAGCCTATTAGGGGAAAAGATGTCCTAACATAACTCTTGATAGAATGTGAAATGATCATCCAAGATTACAGACAAATTGCTGCATGAAGTATAAGTGGTGAAAGTCAATATGGATCCCAATCCTGAGAGGTGCAATTTACTTATCTTTGAGAACTTTGTTTGTTTATTAGACTTTTATTCCACCCCATTAGCCACAAGAATTTGTAGAAGCACAAATTCCCAAAATATATAGACTGTGTGTGTGTTCACGTACACTCGCACGTATGCGTGCACGTACACTTCTTTCTCTTCAGAGTGAGAATGCATGCAATTGAGCTTCCAGCAGCCCAGATTTACAGTGTTCACTCCAATGTCTTCCCAAGTATGTATGTATGCATACAATTTAAAGTTAAATCCCTTTGAAAGCAACAAATGGGGCCTGGTGCCCACTAATTTATTTATTTATTTGTATCAATCTTCTTCTTGCAAGAAAGACCTTGGTTTGCAAACTTCTGTTTTCTCTAACTAAAGATTTATATTACAGTAAAATCTACATTTTTGTCTATCTGTTTCCAACAAGCATTCCCAGGAGAGTAAATTTTCAAGAAGTCATTTTCACACTGGTCTTGTTCTTCTCAGACCTGTTTTATCCTTGAAACCAGCATGCAAAGCAGGTTAGATCAAGATTAGATTAGATATTATTTTACAGATGCAACTTCTAGAAGCTGCATGAGAAATGGTGGACGGGGTTGTAGTCCCAATTCTTATCTGGCCTCCCTCAATTTGTATTGTGAAATACCAATCCCATAAAGAAAATGGCAATAGCATTAAGAAAACAAAAGTCATGACTATAGAAGAATTGCACAATTTTACTGTCAGCAATGAAGAAACTGAAATTGTGAACGATTTGGCCTACCTTGGCACAGTACTCAATTCAGAGATTGCAGCCAATAAGTTAGAAGATGGCTGAGAATCCGAAGGGCAGCAATTAAAAGATCCTCAAATGAAAGGATGTTTCACTGGAGACCAAGATCAACCACTATTGTATATGCAATAACTGCATGGGTATGAAAGCTGGACAAGAAAGAAAGCTGAAAGGAAGGAAATCAAGGTATTAGAAACATGGTCCTGGAGGGAAGCTTGTGAATACCCTGGATGAATGAGTGGATTCTAGATCAAATCAAGCCAGAATTTTCCCTGGAAGCAAAAATTATGAAAGTGAGGCTGTTGTACTTTAGGCACACCATGAGAAGGCAAGAGTCCCTGGAGAAGACAGTAGGGAATGCTAGGGAAAGGGAGAAGAGAACAACCAACTATGAGATGGTTGACTCCATCTAGGAAGCCACAGCCTTGAGGTTGCAATAGCTGAGCCTGTGAAGGCATTCCAGAAGGCATGAGTTCATAAGGTCACCCCATAAGATAGAAATGACTTCATGGCACATAACAACAAATTAGGCAATATAACTTGCAAGTACACTCCCCGACTGCGGGGGTGGGGGTTAAAGTATCATTGCTCGCACATTGAGGTCTCCATCTAGATTAGATTTTTTCTTTAGTTACAGTAGAATAAGAAAAAAGAGATTTAAAAAACCAAACTATGTTGTTGAAGTATCTGTTTTGGCCCTCAAGGCAATAGTTAATTGAAGGCCATTCATGGATCTGGGTCTCAGTCTAGAACCCCCTAGATTTATTCCAACATGAAACATTTGTCAGATGGTTCTTCTAAATACCACTAATGTTAATTTCCTTCTTCATTCATTCTACTCAGAGTTACCTTTGTCAGAACAGGATGTATTTACTTTTTGGAAAAATGTCTATTTATATCTAATCACAAGATACTTGATGCCAGTAAATTTGATGGATATTAATATGTAATCTTTGAAAGCTCAGATGGTAGAGTGAAAAATGATCAAAAGATGTATATTATTATGTGAAATTACTAAGTTGAGCATGATCCCTCTGGATCAAGCATGAAAATGAGCATGGTCTAGTGAATTTCAGACCTAACAGTGTGGGAAAACTCTGTTAATGGAGCAGAAAGGAATACTGAACTCACTCAGGATCCATAGTTCAAATATTTATCCATTAGTCTGTACTTCTCTAAAAGCTCTGAATAGCAAGTAGGCCATGAAATGTAATATAACAGAGATAGGTAAAAATTGTAAGGGGAAACCTGTGGAAGATCAAAGGGACAGGGTTTTCTCTGTTTCTCCACTTCCATATACATATATATCATGGTAAGGATGTGTAAATGCTTTGAAAAAGACCCTTGGGGAATTTCTCTAGTCTTACCAGTTCTTTTTTCTTCAGATGTTTCACTCAAGAAGAAGCCACCAACGTTTCTCCGGATGTTGCTTTAAAAGTGAAATTAGAAGAGCCAAGCAGAGCTGTCATGGGCAGAATATTCTGGAGGCTTTATTCATATGGTTACCATAAATCAGTGAGGACATGAGGGCACATCACAACAGCATAAAAACAAAATTCAGTGGCAACTCAAATGGCATCTTAGGTTTGTAAAGTGGGTCATCAAGCTTTTTCCAGAAAGTCATTAAATGTATCAAGGCATACTTACTGGCTCCTCCCCACTGAAAAACAGCAACAAAAAGAACACATGGTCATGGCTGGAAAAATAGATAATGTTCTTGGCTTTAAAAGGGATTAAATGGATTCTGGAGGGATCATGGAGAAAGCTAGGGAGTTCCAGAAAAACATCTACTTCTGCTTCATTGACTATGCTAAAGCCTTTGATTGTGTGGATCACAACAAATTGTGGAAAGTTCTTAAAGAGATGGGAGTCCCAGATCATCTTATCTGTCTCTTGAGAAACCTATATGCGGGTCAAGAAGCAACAGTGAAAATTGGACACGGAACCACTGATTTGTTCAAGCTTGAGAAAGAAGTTCAGCAAGGCTGTTTACTGTCGCCCTGCCTATTTAACTTATATGCAGAGCACATCATGAGAAAGGCGGGGCTAGATGAATCACCAGTTGGAATTGAGATCGCTGGGAGAAATATCAACAACCTCAGATATGCAGATGATACCACTCTAATGGCAGACCGTGAAGAGGAACTAAAGGGCCTCTTGATGCAGGTGAAGGAGGAAAGTGCAAAAGTTGGCTTGAAACTCAACATTAAGAAAACTAAGATCATGGCATCCAGTTCTCTCATGTCCTGGCAAATAGCGGGGAAGAAATGGAGGTAGTAGCAGATTTTATTTTCCTGGGCTCCAAGATCACTGCAGACAGGGACTGAAGCCAAGAAATTAAAAGATGCTTGCTCCTGGGGAGGAAAGCTATGGCAAATCTAGACAGCATACTAAAAAGCAGAGACATCATCCTGCCAACAAAAGTGTGTATAGTCAAGGCTATGGTTTTCCCAGTTGCAATGCATGGCTGTGAAAGCTGGACCATAAGGAAGGCTGAGCGCAAAAGGATTGTGGCCTTTGAATTGTGGTGCTTGAGAAGTCTCCTGTGAGTCCCTTGGACTGCGAGGTGAACAAACTCATCAGTCCTAGAGGCGATCAACCCTGACTGCTCTTTAGAAGGCCAGATACTGCAGATGAAACCCAAATACTTTGGCCACCTAATGAGATGGAAGGACTCAATGGAGAAGAGCCTAATGCTGGGAACAATTGACAGCTGAAGAAGAAGGGAACGGCAGAGGATGAGGTGGCTAGATGCAGTCACTGAAGCTTAAGTGGACTCTGGGAGGACAGGAAGGCCTGGAGAAATGTTGTCCATGGGGTCGCGATGGGTCGGACATGACTTCACGACAAACAACAACAACAAACTGTGGAATTCACTACTATGAGATGTAATGAATGTCTTCAAATCTGGTTGACTAGAAATATAAGAAGAAGCATAGAAATATAAGAAGCATAGTGGATCAGACCAAAGGTCTATCTGGTCCAGCATTCTGTTTACACACTGGCCAATTGGATGCCTATAAGATTGCAACAGCCCCATCCTAACCAAGTTCTCTGCAACTAATGTACGTAGGCATATTACCTTGGATACAAGAGATAGCATATAGCCAACAGGACTAGTCGCCATTGATAGTTTTATCTTCCTGTCATTTTTCCCCCCTTTTAATGCCACCCAAATTAGTGCCTGTCACAATACTTTTGTCCTCCATTGTGATCCAACAATTGAACTGCCTCCAGAGCTGTTTTCTAGCTTCTGATATATGTATATATTTCTTTATTGTTGGCCCTGATGTTGTCAATGATATGCACCTCAACATGCTTGTTTGTACCTCTTATGCCTGCAATACATCCCTGTTTTGAAGAAGGCCTTCTTTCTTCTGATAGCCCACTTGATAATACTGGTGAACCATGCTGGTGACTTTTTGGACTTGATGCTGCCTTTCTGAATTTGTGCTATACACTCTGTCTGAGCTTCTACGATTGGCTTCAAACCTCTCAAAGGGACTTCAACCTCTTGACTCCCAGCTTTCATCTCCCTTTTCCCAGTTCCCTCAATTAGCCATTTTTTTTGAAGTTGAGCATGATTGTGCAGGAGTTCTGTAACAGTTTTGACTTAAATATATATCAAGCCTGATAGCACTGCAGTCCCTGTTTCCAGCTAGTTCAACAACACTCACATGGATTCATTTCTGGCCACCAGGCCTGATGATGCTATGCTGCCTCCAGTATCAGAGACTTTATGCCTCTGTGTACCAGTTGCCTGGGAACATGTTCAGAGGGTCCGGCTGATCTCCAGTCCTGCTTGTGGATTTCTTGTAGGCACCCAGTTGGCACCTCTGCAAAGAGGAAGCTGGACTACAGGGACTTTGGGTTGATCAAACACAGCTTTTCTTAGTGGTTTTAGTATATGAACTGATTTGCAATCTTATACTCTTCTTGGAGGCATTTGTATGGTTAATGTCATGATTGGCATTTGGCACTCAAGAAATAACACTGTATTAGTTCCTTGACAGAGTTTTCAAGTAAGGGGTAGTCTCTCCTTACTACTACTATGCAATTTTAATATGTCAACCCAAACAGCTAGAGTGCTTAGTGAAAACATTTCTACTAATGCCAGTGGGGGCATGACGGTTAAATCTTCAACCCACCTTCTGTTTTGTTTTGTATGTATGTTATCTTTCTATATGTATGTACGTTATCTTTCTATATGTATGTTATCCTTTTAAGCCTCACAAAAGTACAGTTTTTATGTGATGTATTCTATAGTAAAACATGAAATACGAAAAATAAAACATGACATAAAACCGGCATACACTGGAGTTTCTCCATACTGTCAAAGTGATGGCTCAAGATGGATGTAGAAATTCAGGAATGAAATGAGTGGCTTGAGAGTCAATTGAATGGGTCTAAAAACAGAAAGTTGGTGGAATGAGGGAAATGGGTGAATTAAGAAATTGGTTTAAGTTGAATGAAAATGCATTTGGAGAAGGATTTGAGTAAAATGACTGAAAGGGAGCTGGTAGGATATTTGGATATTCATTCAATTCAGTTAAAATTAATTTAAGATTTTGTTTTGGTATTCTGGCTTGTAAATTAATTGGAAGCAATTTTGTTGATGGGAAATCATTTTATTTTATTTTATGATTTATTTAATATCTATACTGGCCAACAGCCAGAGTTTTCTGGGTGGTTCACAAAATAAATAATTTAGTGGGCAAAGAAATTGTTTTTACCTCTGTGAAACGGGTATACAGTTGCGGAAAAGTAGGATCAAATATGTGGCTTGATACTGGGGAGTTAAACCCCATCTTTGCCTTTTCCTGGGAAAATTGCTCATTTGTCTCAGGCTTAACTATTTGTCCTCTGTGAGACAGATTTTTAGTTTCATTAGCAAATCTGGCACCAAATATGTGATCTGGTATTTGGGACTTACCTTGGATTGTTTTCTCTGATCTTCAGCAACTCTTTTAGACCAGGACTATTAAAAATGGAAAACAAAATGACATATTACATACAAATAGAACTTATAAAATTGGTGGTTTTGGCCCCACCAACTTTTTCCTTTGACCTCTCCCACCCCCAAGTATAACGTCTGAGAGGTTCTCCAAAATGGAACTTGACTCTTAGGCTGAACAAGGTTCTGCCACCCAGGTATAGCTCTGCTGGAACAGGTAAGGATTGCATTAGCAGTTTATTTCCACAGGACAGGCTCCAAAATAAACAGAAATCTTTAGATGGCAGGTGCCTCCAAGCCCTGTTAATAAAAAGAGGGAAAAGGGCAGATGTGTATTAATTCCTCCAGTTCTTAGTCTTTTGCTTTCCAATATTAATGTTTTTGCTTTATCTGGAAATTCAGAGCACAGACGAACTGAGCTATTCTCTCCAGATCTCCCTTTGTCCTGCAGGCTTATCGTTATGGTAGTCCTCATCATATCTTTTTTTTTGGCATCCAGAATGTACCAGAGTCTCAAAACATATGATCACAGGCTTAGAGAATCTTATCATCAAAGAGTATCTCCACTGAGACTCCTCTGATTACCATACCAGAGACAGACACTCCATGGAAAATCTTGGTGGTCCTCCCTATTTCCCCTTCTGTTCATCATGAAAAGTCAGAAACAAGTTGACCCAAGTTACAAAGCAGAGAAGAAAAACTTGCTTCAGCTTTTAAATGTTGTGTAATCTGTGGTTGATTGTACAATAGCTAATATCTCCAAGCTGAAGCCATGCATCAGATCACCGCCTCTCAAAGCAATCCTGATTATCAAGTCCACAGGAAGAAATCCATTTCCACAAGAAGTTATCCATCCCATCTTACTTCAGGAAAGAGGCTTCAGTAGCTAATTGGGATTATTTTCAGCCAGGGACATCCCAAGATACTTTGCAGAAAAGAACTCTACTGTTCCTAAATTATGGTGCATAGCACATAAGGCCAGCCAAATTATTTTGGCACCTGAAGCAGAATATTCCACAAGTTTGAACAGCCTTCCTTCCTTCGGAGAAATTTGGTGAAATGTTTCCCCAGTTCCTTTTTCCATAGGCAGAGTGGAGAATTTTGAGAAAACATTTGTGCACAGTTCTAGTTGAAATACAACCTTAATACATTAAGCAAGGGTTCAGTCCTATGATGGACTCTGGGGAAGGAAAGAGAGGTGGCTGGGCCCAATGGGCCTTAGGATTTGGCTGCCTGAGCAGAATTGTTACTTTGCCAAATGGCCCTGCTTCATATCCTAGTTCCCAGCACTTTCTATACACACCTGTGTCCTCCCTTTCAGTGACACATCTGCATAAGTCATGCATAACACTCTATCAACAAAACCCTATCTG
This sequence comes from Varanus komodoensis, assembly GCF_004798865.1. NCBI lineage: Eukaryota > Metazoa > Chordata > Lepidosauria > Squamata > Varanidae > Varanus > Varanus komodoensis. The sequence goes on along the minus strand of NW_025335727.1, from coordinate 10,643,340 downwards.
TTACCTTCCCTTTTCCAGCATCACAACACTCAGCTGTCTGAAAGTCTTTATCCTTCAGATGACCTCCCCATTTCTTCCCTACAAATGGCTTATGCCTAGAACCTTCCCCCAGAATACCTATGATGACTTCCAATCTGGATGGCTTTACAAAAGGATTGGGCAGATTCATGAGGGAGGAAGAAACCTAATTACCACTTCATGATTAGTCCTGTTCTGTTTGATACTATCTCTTTGAAAATCTATAGCACTATGGTATGGCAATGCGATTCATTTTCCTGTCTTTTATTATCATGAACCATATGTGTCCAAGTGCAGGGAGAGAAGGGGGAAGCACACTCGCTGATGAACTAAGAGATCAAAATGAGGCATTATTATGCACTTCACAAAAATTGAATTCAAAGATATATCAAAACCTGACTTGCAGTGTTGTACAAGAAGAGGCAAACAAAGAAAGGGGAGTCGGGTATCACCAAGATGCAAACCTAGATATAAACTTTACTTGTTCTTTTCAATCTACAATTGGAATTGTTCCTGACAATTAGTAATGAGGGCTGTAGTATGTCACCTTAAATCTTTTCTTAAATTTCTACTTAAATCTAAAGTAGGAAAAGTTCTGTAGGGAATTGAGTTCTTCTAAAGGAAAGACAGAGATAAGCACCCATAGCTGAAAATGTTGAAAAGAAAGACTGGAAGTTTGGTGTGTGATGAATTTCATTATTTTGGAAACTGAGCACTTTTAGTTCAATGTAAGTGTTAAATTTATTTACATCACATTCAGTGTTAAAGCACAATTATCACTGAATTGATTAATTATGTATTCTGTGTGTTCATTAAAGGTTAAAGGCTTCCCATTGTGTTTATTCATCAGTGAAACTTCTCTTTAAAAAGCCATTGTACTACATATGCTAGCTAGGCATGTAAAAAGTTTGCATCTGATTTGCAAATTTAACCCAAGTTCTATATTGCAATTGGTTTTCAATGAGATTAAATTCAACTCATATTAATGCAAAATGCTGTCCTCTCTATAAAAGGTTTATTGTTAATATCCAAGTAATTCAAGGTGATTAGTGACTCATGGGAAACTATGATGCTTCTCCTTGTAATGGATAATTTATCACCTGAAATGTCTATCATGTTTTCAAGAAGGTAATATTAATGAGATAGAAATTAAATTTTATTCTTGATCATTTATTCACATAAATTAATAAAAACACAACTTTTACTTCAACTTTTTTTCCAGTTTCTCTCTAAATAAATTAAACCACAAGTTTTAAAATATCATAAATGTGAAAAGAAAAGTATGTATCAACTTTGGCTGAACTCCAAATCTGGCACTGAATGTGGCCGATTGAGAAAGATCTGGGAAATGGCAGAATCAAAGCAGGGCCCTTCAAAATGGATGATATCCAAACTGGAACTGTGCTGAAGCTCTGTTAGTTGAATTAGGGGAATACAAAGTCCAAGGCAATGCATATACAAAACTCAATGCATTTAATCCCAAGCTTTTCATATAATGAAACACCAGGGAAGAAAGAGGGAAAAGAAAGGAGATGCAATTTTATGACTGAGAGCTTTTGCTTTTAATTATAGTGAATAGTTTTACCAGGACAATAGATTCACAGTGCTTTGTGAGGAGATGGGAACTAATGTACAACAGGAGTGTTCCACTGTTCAGTGTTCTTTATTAGTTCTCTTTTCTAGGATTAGAAATGTTAAGAGTTTTAGCAGAGTCTGTACAACCTAGTTTCACACATTAGGATCTGAACCAAATTTTGTGGCTGGTGCACATCACTTGAAAATTGTGATTCATTCTGGGGCAGTTAAATTTAAAGCCCTGCTGAGCCAGGAAGTTTACAAGGTAATTGATCTGGGCACCCCTTTAGAACACATTCCCCTCCTGGCCTGAAAGATTAGAATAGCACAGTGGAAGTGGTTGTGGAGGACACAATTTGATACTTTAGAGTCAAACACACTTGCATGTCTTCTCAAGGAATCCAAAAAAGATGAAAAAACAATGGGCTGAATCCAGATTTCATCATACTTCTTATAGATGTTTGAATACAATGAGAGTTCAGTGAGTCATGGCTAATCTCAATCCTGTTGATTTCCCTGGGCCTTTCTAAGCATGAAAGGTCTGGATCCAACCCACTGAGTCAGATCTAAGACCTGCTTTCTGCCAATTTATTATATTCATATTACATGAATACATATTACACCTTTTTCCCTCTTGGAAGGAATGCAAGAAAGTTGACATGGTCTCCTCCAGTCCATTTTTCCTCACAAAAACAAACCACCAGTAAATGGCCCAGAGACAAACTACTGAGCTTTATGACCAAGGGGAACTAGAAGCTGAGTTCCAACCCAACACTCAGCCCAGGGTTGAAGATCATGTGGGTACCTCCATTGAACAGGATCCTTTCAGCCCTTTGTGGGTCCTGCAGGAACAGCAAGGGGGAGGGGAAGGGTCTCTTCTTCCACAGAGCCAGAATTCCAGTTCAGTGCAGGGTGTCTGAAAACCATCATTCTGAATCCTGTGCTTTATTAAGATTTGAGGGTGCTTTCAGGTGCAGTCTTGGGAAGTACAGCTCATGCATTCCACATTCATTGAGTATCCTATAAAAACGAGAGTAATGGGAAAACTATTCAAAACTGCACCCCAACCAATGCAGTTTTTGCATTCACATTTAGAGTTCATTTAAAGCTGATTTAAGTCTCACATGTGGAAGCAACTTCTGGACAGTTCATCAACTACCTATCAACATTGCTAGCTACAATAATAAGAATGTTAATAATGGCTTTTGTTCTGGCATGTAAGTGACTTGCAAGATTCCAATTGAAGCTGAGGTGAGATATAACAGTTCATCTTTGCCTCTTCAAGTAATTAATGTAAACATAGACTTGAAAGTGTTCTCTGTGTAATTTAAAGTTTTGGGGAGTAATTGGTTCTGAATGAAAGTCTCATCTTGCAGATGAGCCCATGTTTAACATGTGTGATGTATTAGGAACTGTATTAGGGTTTTAACTTAATGACTAGGAATGGCCAAAGCTGTCTACTTCTTGTCTCAATTATTTTCATGTGTTTGCATTTCCTCATTCTTATTCTCATTCTCAGAGCTTGATTACATTCAAGAGAGAATTTGGACAACTTTAGCTGATTTGCCCATCCAATAGTACGGGAAACTTACTTTCCAAGTGGGAAACAGATTGCTTTGCTCTGATTCAGCAGGATTCCTTTCACCCAATGAAGATACAGAAGCACATTCCCAAGGATGCAAGGCAAGAACAGTTAATCATGCACAGTACTTAACGTCAACATTTCTCATATATATATATGTGTGTGTGTGTGTGTGTGTGTGTGTGTGTGTGTGTGTGATGGCTTTCATTATTTAATGTATAGCTCTTAGCACACTAATGATTTTAGTCACAGCAGACCATTTTCAAACTTCTGATTGAAATCTAAAACAGTTTCATTTGAGGCCAGACATTATGAGTCTTAACTTCCAATCTCATGGCTCTACATACTAATCTGCCTCCTCTCTTATGTTCAGCTCAATCTGCATATATAAACCACTTGCTGGAGAACTTGTGTGAGAGGTCACTGTTGTACTCATGTCTTGCTTATGGGATTCCGCACTTAGTGGGTTGGCCAAGGTGGGAACAGAAGATGGACCCTTGGTCTGATTCAGCAGGCTCTTCCTTTGTTCTTACATATGTATTGCACTTTCCTTTTTGCTCCTGAGATATTTTTCAAGTCCTAGAATCAAAATAGTGGAAGGGACCTTGCATGTCATCTCAACCATCCCCTCCACAGTGCAAGATCTCCAATGAAGGATACAACTGCATAGTCTCTTACAAATAACCATCCAACCTTTGCCTAAATTCCTGCAGACAAGGATATTTTACCATCCACCAAGGAGGTTTGTTCTACTCTTAAACATGTGGCACCAAACATAAAACTCCAGCCTCTGTGAGCTTAAGTTGTCTCTTACACTGCTTAATGATGTTTCTGTTTCAGTGATTCTTCATTATCTTTCCTGTACAGATATATGTGATGTGGTCTTGGCTCTTTCTGTGTTGATTAGTTTCTGGCAGCAATCTTATGCACAGTTACATGGGAGTGGGCCAAATTTAACACAGTGCAAGTTAATTCAGAGATGCATAGGGTTGCTGCTTCTTGTATTTTGTTGATGTATTTTTGTTGATGTGGTTCAGGGCCATCTCCATGTTTTCTGAGAACTTTTGGAAGGACTAGAGCTGGAGTGAACTCCTTTGGAATCTGTTCTTCCAGCATCCACAGACTTCCTGTCATGCTCAGTCTGGTTCTGCCAGGTTTGCTAAGCCAAGTATTCTGCAAACACTCACAGACTTGCACAACTGGCAACCTTCTCTGCCAGGTGCAGCTGCTCAAAGAGCAGCTGTAGGACATAGAAAAGACATGCTACACACAATCATGCCAGATGCCATTCCCAGCAACCCCAGTGACTTCTTCGCCCAGTGTGGCTGGTGGCAGTGGCACCAGGTACAGAAGACAGACTCTGCCTGAATGCCTGGATGTCAGGTATGTGTGCCTAGGAGCCTGCTAATTGTAATGCACCTTCATTACAAAAGTAAGTATGCTGAAGCTCACACACAGAAGTTAGAGTACTGGATCCATTGCTTCTCTATTGCCATTCTGATTTGATGTTGAGATGACCCCTAAAATAAAATGCATAGAAATGTTCAATTCCTGCTGTCTACATAAATCCTGTTTCTTTAGGAAATAGGATTTTATCATGTTTTCAGAGCTACCTGTCAAGTAGGTCTGTGGAAAGTTGAAGGCTCATAATAATTGAAATTTGTCAATAATAAGATGGATAATCATGTCATCACCCTTTGCTAACACTGCATTCAAATCTGGATCAGTAATTATGGTTCAAGTGAAAAAATGGAGCAAGATCTGAGCTGGGAAAATGTCAATATGGGATTTAGAAAGGATTGATATTGTACAAGATCAAGTGTAACTGGCAGAGCCACCTGAGCATATCAAACAGGTTTTAATGCACTTGTAGAGACTTTGAGATGTTCAGGAAAGCAAGGAAACCAAAAGAGAATGCTACAAGCTATCATTATCTATCAATTTCTTTGACTCCTGAAAAGTTGCAGAGAAGGGGTTTGACCCAGAGTTGTTGTTGTTCAACTAGCATAAAGCTCCTACAGCTTATGGAAATCCTATTCTTCGATTCTGTGAATAGAATAGACTTAGAGAAGCCTATAAGGCCAATGGATGTGGTCACCCATGCAGTTGCAGACCTGTGTCTTTTCCACTTAACAAAGTTGACTCACCTGCTAGCTCATTATCTGCGCAGGCAGGTTTTTGCACCAGGTATTCTCAAAATTGTTACTTAAGCTGTTGCACAACTCATGAAAATTTTACTAGACCATGGCTGGGTTCACACAAGGCAACCACAGTTTCTATGCTATGCAGATTTTGACAGAACGTACTAGTCAGAGAATTATGTGGGTACTATGTGGTTTCCACACTGCCCACTCCAGCCTCCCAGCCTCATAACACACCCTGGCCGCCCCCAAGAGCAAAATTCCCATCTTTCCCTTATTCTTACCTACAGACCACAGCAGCCTTCTTCTGATTGGTCCACTGCAGCCCTGAGGAGGGTTCAAACCTTCAACCTCCTGAGTGTACTTGCATGCCTGTGGCACTTCTCAGCAGGTCCAGCTCTACAGGTCTGTATCTATCTATATATATGTATATATCAATTTATATATATAATTTTAACAGTCTGGCATAATTTTCCCTTCTTCTACTATTTTCACTCTGTCTCCTTGTTTCCAGAACAACAGGGAGGCAGACCCATTGCTCAACCAATGGGAATAAAACAAGTAATGGCATGTCTGTTAGAGCTTTGAAGACAGTAGAGATTGAAGGCTGGATATGGCCTCTATGGGAGCAACCAGAAAAACCACAGTGAAAAAATAGAAGCCTTAGAACAAACGGTTAATTAGCAATAGGTGAAGAATCAGGTTTGGGGGTGGGAATCCATCAGACTGTCTCATCTCAGCTTCCTAGATTTCAGACCACTTCCTCTTTGTCCGAAGCCCAACTTGCTCTGTTCGTGTGGGCATCCAGCAGGAAGCAAATCCCATTGTTGTGCAAGTGTAATAAGCAAGGTCAGCGTGGGCACATTCCATTTGTGTTCCATATGCCCACTATGCAAGCAAAGTTCTACTTCCACACAGGTGACTTGTGACTTTGCATAGTTTGTCCAAGAATGAATCATTGCAAAGTTGGTCACAAATAATTGTCAGTGTCTTTTGTCCACAAATCTGTACAGTATCACTTCTTGAAGAGACAAAAGTAAAGCTGTCCAAGGAAAGCTCTTAAATCTCACTTTCCCCATTCAGCCCTTGGGCAGACATGGTGGTGCCATGACACTTAACTCTCTAGCCCCACATAGGACACTGCCTCCTACTCACAGCATCTGTGCGCTTGGAAGGATCATGTCCAGACCCTGCTAGAGCTCCTAAAAGGGGTGATCCAGGTCAGGAGACCAGAAGGTAGACCAAGAAAGGAGTAAGGACCTCGTGGGCTGTGGATCTCTCCACACAAGAGGAGGCAAATGCTACCTCTGGGATAAAGGCTGAGTGCCTACCAAGCCCCCCATCCAAATAGTGGCATTGTAAGAGGTAGCCAACACAAGGGCTGCACGGATGCATGGCCATGTGCAAGAGTGATGTTGCACGAGTAATGCTCGTGTCACAAGGCGGATGTCTGCCAGAAGCCCCGAATGGGTTGCACCTGAGTTCAGGTTAGTGGCCGGGAAGCTCCAATTTAGAAGCTATCTACCGAGACCTGTGAGTTGCTGAAGCACTTTGATTTTACCTCCAGACTTTGCCTCCTCAACCTTACTTCTCCTTGGGCTCATCTCTCATGTTGTTGATCTCTGTCTTACTGAAATGATCCTGATTTTGGCAAGTCCTTCCTTTGGACAGATAATACCATGGCTTGTCCTTTCCCTTGCTCACTGACTTAACTAAAATTAATTTCCCCCTAGTTTGCCTCAGGAATGAGCCTGACACAGGCACAGTAGGACAACACTGTCCAGATGCCTGAAGAAGACTGCCGTGACAATAGCTGAGATATTCAGCAGCACACATTGTATGAATCATGTATCTGTTATTATTTAACAGATTTCAGGAAAAAATGAAGTCTAAATGAAGCATGGACCAATGCCAAGCCTGGCACATAGGAAAAAGAAAATAAGTGCACAGTTACAAGATGGAGGATTCTTGGGTCACCAATACTAGAAGCAGGATGAACTTGGAATTGGTAATGATAACAAGCTGAATATGAATTAACAATGTGATGGGCATTGTAAAGGGCTCATGCTATTATGACCTGCATTAATTGAAGTATCACTTTCCAATCATGTGAAATACTAGTTCCCTCTACTCAGCACTGGTTAGGCCTCATCTTGATTATTGTGTCCAGTTTAGGGCACCACAGTTTGAGAATGATGCAGACAAACTAGAAAAGATTCAGAGGAGGGCAAGCAAGAAGGTCAATGGACTTGGAAGTGTGGCCCTATTGGTGGGGGTGAGGGTGGTAATTGTCATGCACTCTTGGGTCATGCCAACCTGGACTCCGAGTCAGAGGAAGAAGTGGAGGAGGTGGGGGGCTGGGAATCTGGGGCTTCACCCTTTGAGATGGGAAAGTGAAGGAGCTGATCTCAAGGCCACTCTCTCCAGGTGCCAAGACAAGCTCTCAGAATAACCGAGATGTATAGCTGTCGGGAGGACACATGAGAGAGCAGCTCTCAGAGACAGAGATGTCATGACTCTTGGCCTCATGGCATGACATTGGGAGAAGAGAGTCAGCCAGCTAGAAGGTCAGTGTATGGTGAAAAGGGATGCTTACTTTCAAGCAGGCCCTCTCAAAGGTTTTGGATCCAGATATATTCAAAAGGAGGTTTTCTGAAAGCAGCTGTTTAGGCTGGGTTCAACAAACTTCTCTATGCATGCTCAGAGATGATTTCTGTTGTGATATATTCTATCAGGCATAGTTAGGTGACTAAAGCCATGTAAGCTGTCCTGAGGCTCTTGCAAAGGACGGCATACAAATATCCTAAATAAATAGCTTTTTGCAAAAGAACAGTCTGTTGCCTTGAATGTGTGAAGGGAGGAAAACCCCAGCTCATGGCACCTATGAGGAGAGACTGAAAGAACTGGGCATGTTTAACCTCAGAGAAGACTGAGGGGAGATATGATAGTACTCCTCAAGAACTGGAAATGCTATCACAGAGAGGAAGGACAGGACCTCTGTTCAATCATCCCAGAATACAGGACATGGAATAGCAGACAACTTCACAGGAAACCAGAACCTGGCTGAACATCATGAGAAACTTTCTGACAATGGAACCAATGGCCTAGGGAGGTTGAGGGCTCTTTCATGCTGGAACATTCCATATGTAGCTGAATAGCCCTCTGAGAAGAGTGTTTTAACTAGTCCCTTACTGCCTCCCTCCAATTCTATGATTCTATTTATGACTTCTATTTTATACTTCTCATACTGCTGTGCAACAAAACTATGGGGAAATCCATTCAATGAAATTAGAAAACAGGCAGAGATCAGAACCACTATCAGCTGTCAAGAAAGTCAGTCCAAAAGCAAAATCTGAAGCAAAGCCTAAGTCAAAACCAGCTATAGAATCTAAATCAAATGTAATCCACAGAGCAGAGACTTATCAGGTGCCCAGTGATCAGTCCCACAATAAATCAGTCTTAAGAAGCAGCAGAGAGATCAGTAATCCTAGTCACAAAGTACTGTAAAGTGAGGTTGAAAAATGTTCTAGTTGCCAGCAGGTCTCAGCAAAAAGCCTATATAGCTTCCTTTCTCATCCCTCACCAAGGTACTGCTGCAAGGCATTAGTCTTGAGACCAGTGCCACCCTATGTCTGAGGAAACTCTTGTTCTTGAGAAGGCCTCCTAAAGAGGTCCAAGTAGCTCTGCCAACCTCTGTCTCTCCCTTCTGGCACTGGCATAGTCTTGGGCTGGATAGAAGGTTAGCCTCTACCTCTGACTCCATGACTGTCACTAGTCATCATTGGACAATCACTGTACTATTTTTGGGCTTGAGAATCTTCCTCTGAAAAGTTGTCCTTACTCATGCTTGGATCAGGCATGACGTTACTGCTAGGTTTGTACGATCCATTGGTATTGGAAAGAAAAGATGAAAAATCTGAAAATCCCATGGCAATCTAATTTTAAAAGTAAAATGAAGCTGGCATTTGTGTTGGGTACAATGTGATTTTCCTTCATTTTTTGTTAATCTCTGCATATTGTTGTTGTTGTTGTTGTTGTTGTATGTTTTTTTCATTCAGATCAAGTGATGAGTGACATCAGTCCCTGACATATGTAATAAAATAATCAGGTCTATATGAAGTAGTTCCTGTCTCCTGTCAGATGGAGCAAGTATGGGTGCTGCAGAACGAACACAAGTACATTCTTATGCAAGGCTTCCCATTCAGTTCTTTTGCATTTCTTCTCCCATCAGCTCTGGTCAATATGGTTCCTGCTCAGGAATGCATGGAGTTGTAGCCCAGGCCATCTGGAGGGCACCAGCTTGGGGAAGGCTGTATTTGAACTCCACCCTGAAATTTCACAAAATGCTGCATCCCCAGAAAAAGGTGTCATTATTCTTTTGGGATGTGCATGGAGCAATTATCAGGGCAACTTGTGGGTGTAAGTGAGTAGATGCATACTGTAAAGATTAAAGCTATGAGGTCAAGGAGTTAGGTTCATTGTAGACTTTTAGCTTAAACATCCATGTACTGACCTCTAACACTCTCCAGCCTTTCCACTTAGCAAGATGGTTGAAAAGCCACCAGAAATTGTTGAGGAAATTCGATGGCACACACAGAATCCTGTAATGTTGTCACAGTTGTGGAAAATATGGCATGAAGACAGTGGGATGGGGATACAGAGAAGCTGGAAAGCTTGTGGGGACACATGGCAACTTGTAAGACGGGTGGGCAAGCTGTAGTCCACAACTAATTTTCCCCATACAGGCAAAAGAAATGGACAATATCAGCTAGTCTAAGCAGCTGGGGAACCAGTTCACCAGTACTAACTCTGCCAGCCTGGTGGTTTCTAGTCCCAAGTCACTCCCTTCCAGATCAATTATCTCAGAGTTGTTGCTGTGAAATGGAGCTTCTTGTGGGTTCCTCTGAAGAAGAAGAAAAAGTGGGATATAAATGAAATGGGAGGAGGAGAGTATGACTACAAACAAAACTTCAGATGCAATGGGCTTAGGTTCTATCACAGCCATTGCCGCCTTCCCTGGCATCTGAATGAAGATACCATGTTCATCTGAGCCCTAGAATCCCTCCCTCCCTCCCTCCCTCTCTCCCTCCCTCCCTCTGTGCGCATGTGTGTGTGTGTGTGTGTGGACATCCTCAAAACCTGGCCTCCTCAAGGAGGCTCTAGGCTGAGGATTAGCAGGAGGTGAGCAGGAACTTCATCCTATCTTTCCCTTGAGGTGAGGATCAGGGGCACTCTAGGGATCTGCATGCCACCTCCTCCAAAAGTTTTCTAAAAGGATTTTTTAAAAATTATCTTCTGGCAGGATTCCTCAGAAGTCCAAGTAGGAACCCCCAATTCACCCTAGCTTTCATTTTGAGAGAAAATTTGTGTCAACGCCATTGCAAACACAGCACTCTTGTTCTGGCTTTTGTGTAAAAACAAGAACATTCTCCTTCTCCCTCAACTGCTTTGTTTTCTTTGGGAAGCATTATCCTGACAAGACTCGTAGTATAAATGTCTCAAAACTCCTGGAGCAGATGCACTTAATGGAGGACTTGGAGCTGTTGGCTGTCATAGACCATTATCAGACTTCTGAATGTCAGTCTCTCATCTGAAGCATGCTAGCTCCCAACAGGCCTGATATTTGCCTTTGGTGTCAGCTTTCAGGCATGTGATCTTTGATCATGGATCAAGTCCTTTGTGGCAATGTAATGCCTAACAACAAAGCATTAATTTCACAATGCATGACTGGCTGTTCCTCCTGTGCTTGTGATATGGGTAACTCAAGTTCAGTGAATACTTGAAGTACCTTATGTTTCACAGCTTTGGAGATCACAATCCAGTATGCAACCTTGCCTATTATTTTAAGGGAAAAGAAAAGAAAGCCAAGGGGATGAGTTTGCAGCCAGCTTATGCATCATTCTTCCCATGTATAGCCAAGACTTCAAGAGCCCAGACACACCATACTTTAAATTACAGCTATTAATGAAGACAAGGGTTCTAAGAACATTGTGAAAGATGGCAAAAATCATCCTATAGCCAGAATTACTGACTAATTCTAGCATTAGGTAGGAATTTAAGCCTCTTCAAGGGCTCATGCCTGAACATGAGAGAGCCAGTGTGGTGTAGTCATTAAAAGCATGGGACTGGGACTCAGACGATCTGGGTTCTAGTCCCTGCTCAGCCATGGAGCCAACTGGGTGACTTTGGGCCAGTCAGACTCTCAGCCCAACCTACCTCACAAGGTTATTGTTGTGGGGAGAAGATGGAGGAGGAGAATGGTGTAAGCTGCCTTGAGTCCTTTGTAGGAAAAAGGCAGGATATAAATCAATCAATCAATCAATCAATCAATAAAATAAAACATGTGAAGGGACCTGTGTGAATATCTGGGGCTGATTCTATTCCCCTCAGTAAAGATTCATGCATTGGCAATACTTCTGAACTGACATACAATTAGCTGAGTCAGAAAGAGGGCAGCTTGATCAGACATACAACTTCAAATATGGAGACAGAATCCCATATTGGTATATGGGAAATTGACTTTTGCAGTGAGGAATACACCTAGAGTTTGGAATGCATCCACCCCTTTAAGAGGTCTCCCTTGCTGCTTCACTGATGACCCTTTTTCAGAATTATAATTGCCTTTTGTTTTATACTTTGTTGCTAGCTTAAACTTCCATTGGCATATCTTATACTGGTGCTATGCTTCTGCTAATTCCATTGCACTAGTGAGACTAACAGATAGGACAACAGTAGCTAGCGTTTCCCAGAGTAACCTAATAAATGAATGAAAATGTGATTTCTTAGATTAGGAGAGGTCAATGGGAAGTCTCCTCTGCAAGCTTTGTGACTATTCTCATTCTTTTGGAACGTTCAAAGAGTCCCACTAGCCCATGGTAAGTATAGGATAGAGCACTGAATTTGTTGTGTTATGTTTATAATATCTGGTTTTAATATACATCAGCCGCCTTAAGCAGTGTGAACAAACAAGTGGGATAGAAGTGCCTTTAATAGCACGCACGAATACAAATGTCATTACGGATGGTGCTCAGTGGGTATGATATGCCCACATCCACCTCCGAGACTGCTCTACTGTCATGGCAGCCAATTCCATGGCTCCTTGGCAGAGCGCACTTCTCACATTGACATGCACAAAGAGTATCTGAGCTGGCCCTGATGCTGATGCCAACAACAAGCATTAGGTTCCTGTCACAGGAATGCAAATAGAGCCATTTTCCTTCTTTTTAAGATTAGTTTGTTGAGGAAAATTAGTCAGGCAAAAGAAGAGTGATGAAGCTGGGGACATTCTGGTTGCAGTGCAATTAACATTCCCATCTTCTAAGGAAAAAAGGGTTAAAAAAATACCATCTGGTTTGCAAATATAACATGTGCTGCAAAAATGCTCTTGTGTGCCTTCCGAAATTATATTTCTCATTTTCTGTTGGCAATCAGGAAAAAGCGTAAAGAAACAGAAATGTTCTCTGTGAGAAACAGTGCTGTGTGCAAAGTGGTAGATAATCAACCAGGTGTGGATTATCATTCTGATAATGATTCTGTAATAATGGAAATGCCAGATATGGCCAACAACTTAAAAGACTACCCTGAAGTTGTTACATTTAGAAGGACCATCTTTGAGAGGTTATCAGAAATACAGACTGGAATCGAGGTGACATCAAACATTTCTTGAGCTGTGATCTACAGAATACTGTGGGCTGCTAAGAAAGAAAAGGAAAAACATGCTTGCTTGTCTACCATAATGGTTTGACCACATTCAAATGGTTCCTTAGCCAAAGAATATCTTCAGTCGTCTCCCTTTGATTAGTTCATCTTTCAGAAATTTCAATTTAATGGCATTTCAAGCCCTTTCCAAGATTTTGGTTCCTGATTTCAAAGTGTGGTTTATACCCATTTCGTGGGTGTCCAGGTTCTATACAGTATTGGATCCAGGTTTTTAAGAACCTGGATCTAAGACACCCTATGTGGGCACCATTCCTCACTGAATACTTTCTTATTGCCATTGTCACCAGCTGGCCTTGCTCTTTGTCAGATTTCTCATGATTGCCACAAGCTGCTTGATTGACAGGAAGAGTACAGGTAAGCAATGAGCATCAGCTCCTTGTTTTCACTACTGCTGTTGTGTGGGTCAAAGTGAAAAGTCAGTGAACAAGCAGACTACAATGACAGGGGAGAGGAGCAATTCCAGGGTGGGTCTTTTCAGGTGCCAGCTCTGGATCCATATCCATGCCATATTAGTTGTTTTAATGGATTGCTGCAGCTAGTCCATGACAGGTGAATGCTAATCCTGATGTGTATCCAGACACACACACAGTGCTTTAGGAAGCTGCCAGGGTTGGCCATGGCCCTAAATACAACCCTTAAAAATGAACTAATTAAAAAGTAGGATAAAATGCATGATTTTTAATTAATTAATTAGTTACTAGCAAAATATGTGCATCCTATCTTTTTCTGTCCTTGATGGAACAAAAAGTGGTGTATACTGGCCAACACAAGTGGATGGAGTCAGTTCAGGATTGGAAGGTACTTCATTGCAAAGGTGCCCCTAGCAGCTCAGTGATTCTCATACAGATTCAAAAGGTCCTGACAACAGTTTCCATGCATTGCTAGCTCTTTTCTTTTCTTTTCTTTTCTTTTCTTTTCTTTTCTTTTCTTTTCTTTTCTTTTTCTTTGAGCTGATTTTGGGGTACTTACCATACTGGCACAATTCCCCTTCCCCTTCATCAGTATCATCAGCAGCATTTCTGATGTCACTCATGCAAAATGTTGCTAAAATGATGCCTGCAACATAGTTTTAACCACTGCTGTAGTTTTATATTTGTACATTATTTCAATCCAGATGGGTAAAGCTTGGTGAAGTTAATGGGTGCAGATGGACAGATCGCCCCAGTCTTTCTTTTCCATGTGTAATTCTGTTGTGATGGACTCCAGTAGGCAAGGTTGCATGCTCTAACTCAGGTCCAGATCAGACTCTGAAGCATGGTTGGTTTGGTTTGGTTTGGTTTGGTTTGGTTTGGTTTGGTTTGGTTTGGGATGGGGGGGAAACCCTGAAAATTGGCAATGTTTCCATTGGCTTGGCTGCGGTGCTGTTCTCAGTTCATTTTCCTGTTAGTAGCTGCAGTTTTCCAGTGAAAGTTCAGAAGAGGACTGTGGAGGGGACACGGTTAGGCAACAGGCCTGTGAAAGGGTGCTTCTAGGTTGCAGGAAAGGGAAAAGAACAAAGAAGTCATAGTGGCATCAGCACTGCTGGATGGGGAGCCAGACCTGGGCTGGTCTCTGCACCAGCTCCAGCATGGTATCTGCCCCCGCTTCCTTTCCTGTCATAATTTCCAGTCTTTGGAAACTCCTTTATGATGGATTTATCTGGACTCAGTTCCAATAGCACCTGCTTTGGCCTTGACAGAATTCAGAACTATTAGTTTAGCTATCCATAACTGCATGTGAGAAGAAAACTGAGCCCCTTCCTTTGCTTTGTTTTGGTGGAAAGCTCTTGGCAGAAATGTTTGTGTTAAAGTTCTGTTGCTTAAGCTATAACCAGGGATCCTACAGTTTCCCCTTTCCCTTTTCCTCCTCTTCTTTTCCTTTATGTAAAGTATGTGAATCTGCATTATAGGCTACTACAATGCCAAGGGCCATGTTGGCTAGGAATTATGGGAGTTTACAGTCCAACATATCTGGAGGGAAGCAGGATGGGGAAGGCTGTGTTACACTAAATCACACTCAAGTCACAGACTATGTCTCAAAGCTTCCTTATTCCCAACCCCTGAAAGTGAGGCAAGGGTCCCTGAAACATCTGCTATAATATGGAAGTAGATTGTTAATTGCTTTACCTAGATGAAATAGATTCTGAAATATCAAGAGAAGGAAAAAAGCATTGAATCTTCCACCATAAATTCCCCCATGTTTATACTTCTTCTAAGTCAGAAGTATGGGTTGTTCTAGAACTGAAATTAAGAAGCATGTAATGTGCACAGCTAACTTATTTAATAGCTTCCGACACCATCCGAACCTATACACAACTCCTGCATATCCAGGAGATAATTTGGACAGATGTTTTACTGACTCAAGCTTATTAAAATTCACCAAATGTGAGCTGTCAAAGTCAAATGGCTCCAAGCACAAGAACGAAGAGCCAAAGTGGAGGAACTGGGAGATCAAGATTACTGCATCGTGATGTGATCTCTTGACAAGTGAAGGGAGAAGCTTGAGAGAAATGAACCAGGCAAAGGCTGTGGAAAGAGAGAGGGAGAGAAGAGTATTGGCATACTTCACAAACAATGCTTGTAATGATTGTTTCCCCTAGAAAAAGAAGAAAGAACATGATTTATATCCCAAGGCAGCACCTTAAAGCCTCTCCCCCCTCCCCTCCACCTAATTTAGGAAACTAGAAAATGCGGAGATAGGAATAAGTATGTACTGGCTGATAGCTCTGTGACCTTGGAATTTCTTCTGTCTTTTTCATTGCAATTCGTGATTCTAAAGTGGTTCTGGGGATGCATGAGAAATGTGATTCAGTTCACTTTTGACCAGAATCTACCCAGGTTACCCCCACCTCAACCCCAGTAACTGCACACAATCCTGAATATAACTTCTGCTCAAAGGCCATATATTTCCAAGCTTGTGATTCAATTTACAGAAGAAGAAGAAAAGAGTTCAGAAAATGCATATATTTAAAAGGAGCATGTGCAAATATGCTTTAAACAATGTGGAAAATGCACACAATTGCAGTGTACATTTGAAAAACTACACAAAAGCTTATGAACAAATGATCATGCAAGAAGAACAAGAAGAAACCCTGTACTAAAGACATGAATTAAAACAAACTTCAAGGTGGAATTTGGAGAATGTCAATATGATTATATTTTGCTGATTTGCATATGCTAAGTAAAGTGCACCTTTTGTGTGCATGCTGGGATCATTCTGAATGCTAGAACAGTAGGTGCATAGAAATAGGATTTCATGGGAAACCAAAAGAAGTTTAATAATTTTTTCAAGTTTTCTGGAGTGTAGGAGGGTTAGGGTGCTACTTAATCTGGGCTGTTATAGGAATTGCCTAAATTAAGACTGAAAGCAAATCTAAATAATTTTCCTTGTACCAAAACTTGAATAAATTCTGAGGGAAGTTTATTGAGTTTCATTAAGATTACTGAAAATGTCTCTTACTAACATTATTTTCTTAAGGTATAATGCCTAAATTAATGAATTTTCATTATTTTACAGTGCATACAATCATCTTACTTTTCTATTAAGGCTTTGAAATGATGGAAGAAAAACACCAATCAAATTTAGATTACTTGATCCAAATTTAGATTGCATCCATTATGCCCTTATTTTGTGTTAAGCTTCCAAATATGAGGTTGCTAGGAAACACATTGCAATATAGCAAAATAGAATACCATCATTCTGTGACTCAAGCAGCTTCAACATAAACTACCCCACTGCAAGAGAAATCCAGTTTGTTAAAAACGTGAAAGAAGACTAATCCAAAATGAATATTGCATGATTTCTCCCTTGCAATAAGATGCACATGGATAATGGGGAGCAGGGCCATGTCTCTGACCCCATCCCAACATCACACAGGCCACTGTGTCTGATACTTTAGCATCCATATATCGAGAGTTCAATGCATGTTGGTATTCCCTAGGATTGGAACACCAATGCAATCGGGAGTCCTAATCTCATGTTCAGTTAACACACATAGGGTCATCTACTTAAATGTGACAGCTATGTCGCAATTCCATCCATCTTTCACTCACACCAGAAAGATAAATATATTTGGAGTGTGCCTACAATTGGCAATGGCTACTCTGTTAGGCATTGCTATTTCCCTGGGAGGATTGCTTGATAGGAGGAAAGAGCAGGGACCCCATCCCCTCTGCCAACCCACACGTTTATTTGCTAGACGGTTTAAAGCCCTGAATATCAGGGATCAAGCTGTGCATGTGTATAGCATGCACATTGCTTTAGACTTCTGTCTTCTACCATATGGGAGGCAACAGTGATTTAATCAGTATAGCATCCATTCTTTCTGATCCGAAGAGGTAGGATGGCCATGTGTCTGGTCTATGGAAAATAGTTCTTTGGAGGTTTATCTTCTGTTTGTAAGACATGCTTTATTTTAAGGACCTCCCAGTCCAAATCCATTTCACATATAGCCATGCAAATGAACAGCTGGGCTGTGTGGATGTCCATCAGGCACAGATGGACAGAAGGCTGAGCAAGACACAAAGAGGTGAGATGAATTCATTTCTATTTAAATGATAATCATTTCTAAGTTTGCCTATATAAATGAGCATATACACATTGTATACACAGATTTTGCAGAAATGTGTTCATATGCATTTGTCAAATTCAGACTTGTACAAATTCTCAACAGCCCAAAATATACACATTGTCCCAAAATAATAATAATAATAATAATAATAATAATAATAATAATAATTATTATTATTATTATTATTATTATTATTATTATTATTATTATTATAACATTTCTATGCCGCCCCTTGCCGAAACCTCGGGGCGGCTTACAACATGATAAAATACAATGAAATACAGTAGCACATAATAAATTACCATTAAATACAAAATGCAAAAAATACATTGGTTTACAAATATAAGATTAAAATTATCAGTATAACTTAAGTAAATAAAAATATAGGAGGAGAAAGAGAAGGAAGAAGAAGTTGCCCTGGCCAGATCATATGTTTTAACAATTCAAATGATGTTTAAATAAAAAGGTCTTTACCTGGCGCCGATGAAAGGATGAAAATGCATGTTTTCATCCTTAAGTGTATCTCCCATCCACCCCCTCCCAAAAAAAGAGTGAGATGCCTCCTTAGAAAAGAAGCAATGCCATTTGGAAATCCTGCCATGCTTAAAAATGACACAGAAGGAACCTCGCAAGGCTCCCCCAGATTGAGTTACTACCACCGAAAAGTCTATTGAAGTGAAAAAGCTAGAACCTACTTAGTCTGCCAATATATTTCACAACATGAATTTTAGTGATCTGTCAAGGGATTGCTGGAGTCAATATTGGTAGTGCAAGAATTGTCAACATTACAGAACTACAAAAGTATTGTGACTTGCATGGGTAGTTGACGAGGAAAAAAAATGACAACCTTTCTGGTCTTCAAAAATGACTGTGATAGCTTGAAGTTTTTAAAAGATTTTGTTTGTACCAAAGGGTCAGCAAAGCATATGGATGGAACTCTTTCCTTTCCAGTCTTTTAAGACAGGCAGTTGGAAGAAAGCCAGGAAAAGACAAGGACTTTAGCACATAGAGAACATTTTTAAAAGCCAGTAAAAGAAACAGTGACCTTCAGCTGCAAAAGGGAGAATTACCAGTGGGTAACAAAGGGCTTAGACTGTGGACTTATGCCACCAATTCATGAATGGGGACAATCTAATGGTACCAGATGGGTTTCATCGGTGCGTTAAATGTAGCCTTTTGATTTAGAAATAAGACCTTCTTGCAAAAGAGCAAGAGGTTTCAACTCATAAGTGTTGCACTTGTCAGAGATAAATGAGAGAAAAGCATGTAAGTCTCAGAACCAAAAAATTATCAGGCAGAAATAAGTTCTGGCTCCTCAATGTGATCCTTTATAAAAGCAGAGAGATAGTAAAGATGAAAAAAGCATTTTGGAGCTGGCAAATTGTATACAGGAAGACAGCGTCCATGAGAATTTCTCCTGCTACAGGATAAGATACCTAAAAAGATATTTTGAAGCAGGTCGTTAAAGCATAAATTGCCTTTATAGCAGTTATAAAGTGCCTTTAAATATACTAAGGTAATTAAATAAACCCAATAATTCCAAATCTGCAAACAACAAAATATTCAATCATAATTTACTGTTATCCAGAAATGTAAACTTTGAACACAAGATTTTAGAATTCCAAATGATTTAACCAGAAGTACTCAGAAAGAAAATTTATTCAGTTCCATGAGCCTTTCTTTCAAGCATGTTTATATACTTGCATCCTTACACTGAAGACATAGTCATATTTAACAGAAATAAGTCTCATTGAATTCAGTGGGGCTTTCTCTCATGTAGGAAAAATAACATTGCAGTTGCGAATAATTGTGTCCTCTAGGCAGCACTTGGGGGCCATAAGATGCTTAAAATTCCCAATCTGAGGTTCAAGACAGGCACAAATAGATATAGCTGCATTCACAACTTGAATAATCAAAAGGAACATGCTACTAGTATTGCACACCACTACGCCCTGTGCTAATTGTGTGAATGGGAGTGGGCTGTGATGTATACGTGTATCTGCATATTTGTTTTTGAGACAGTGGTGTTATGTGAATTCTGGCCCTGATTCCCCCCCCCCCCCGCTCTGCTCCGCTTGCTTCTGCATGACGAGAATCATTTCCATGTCTTCCTCTAAAGCTGTGATCATACAGGGTCTAATGGTTAAGTGATAAGCTGCTGTTTGTCTTATGTTCTTAAAAAGTATCCTTGAAATCTTAATCTGCTTTTACAATTCCACATCTCCAGTCTGCTTAATTAATCCCAGATAAATTGAGCCCAAACTCTCTCTCAATCCAAACTTTCTCTCTCACTCTCACATTTAATGAATGTATTTTATTCATCTTGTTTATATAATTCAATATGAAACAGGCGATCTAGAGTGATATGTTCTCAGTATTTGAGATTATGCTACAGTATTAAAAGGGGATTTTTACCAAAAAAGGGAGGGGTGCAGTAAAAGATTAAGTCACAACATAGTTAAGCTTTTGGCAAATGTTGTTATATTATACAAAAAAAAAGTAACAGCACAGGTGTTATTTTTGATAGTAGCACTGGCAATGTGTATCTCCACTCTTCCATAGATACTTCTTGTAAGTTTTACCAAGTAATCCATCCTTTGGATCTTTCAATAGTTATCTTTTCTTTGTGAGAAGATTTCTTTCACCTGCTAGGGGGAAAAAAGAGTCATCCTTGTTAGGGTACGGATTCAAATTGTCAGAGTGTAAATGATTAACTGAGTCTAAGTAATTTATGTGCCTAAAACACTACTCTGTTCCATGCCTTCTATGCCTATTATGCATGTTCCTGAAGGATATGTCATCCCTTTCTAAAGCAAGGATTGACAACACAAGTCACTCATGAGACAAATGGTAGCTCTCTCCATCTAAATGTGCTAGATGGCATACAATTTCTCTTAAAACCAAAAAATCCTGCACGTTTACAGACCCAGTGGTGCTCCTGGTGAACATGGATCTTAATTAAGAACACAAGATACTAATATGCTAATAGTGCGTGTACAGGGAACAGGATATACAAGGGCATTATGTGAAGGGAGCAGGAAGTGCAAGTACAAGTTGTGTTCCCCCCCACCCGCCCGCCCTTTCTGTTTCTCATCTAAAGTTCAGTTTTAACATCTTCCTTTCCTTCAACATATGTGTACACTCTCTTTGTTTGGAGTGCTTGCACCAATTCTACACAAGGAAAATCTGAAACTGATAAATTCTGGGCATGTTCAAAAAGCAGCAGAAGAAACAGAAAATTGCACTTCCAATTTTCTAGTACCAGTATAATTTCTGGAACTCCACAGAACATAACTGTTTTTATTTATTAAATGTTTTAATAAATAAATAAATAAATAATAACTGTGAATTAGCCAAAATGTGAGATCATAGTAGAAGGTAGTTTCTGAAATGGTGAAATTTATGGCAAATTCCTTGAACCAATGTAGCAAGACCATTTGGGAACAGCAATTTATGTTTCTTCTGGAAATTTCCTCTCATAAACAACTTTAAATTGTTGTGTCGGTGGTGGTGGTATGTCATCAAGTTGCCAGCAACCTATGGCAATCCAATGAATGAATGAATTCCAGAATGCCTTTTCCTTGACAGCCCTGCTCAGCTCTTGTAAATTCAATGCTATGACTGGATTATGTTACAGAATCCATCTATCTCAAAGTTGGTCTTCCTCTTTCTTTTCCTCTCCAGACTTTGATCTACCATTATTGTCTTCTCCAGTGAGACTCACTTTCTCATGCTGTGCCTGAAGTACAAGTTTCAATTTGGTCTATTATGCTTCAGGCTAAAGTTCTGGGATGTAGGATCTTACTCTCAGTCCAGGGTATTTACATAGTTCACCTCCAGCATCATCTTTTGAATGTAGTCCAGCTACATACATAATAATACATGATAATAGTCACACCCATACATAATAATCAGGAATACAATAATGTGGTTGATTTTGGCCTTGTCCGCCAGTGCAACATCCTTGCAGTTGATGGTTTTTTCCCAGTTCCTTCACTGTTGCCCTTTCAGGTCTCGCTATTTTAATTTCTTGACTGCAATTTTCCTTTGAATTACTGATTCTGCCAAGACATGTAAAAACTTTCACAATTTAAATTCTTTATTGTGAGCGTTAAAGTTGTGCAATTCTGTAGTCATGAATTCATTTTCTTATTGTTCAGCTGCACTCAAGTTTTCGCATTATCCTCTTTCACTTTAATCAGAATATGCCTGGATATTATCCTCTTCACTTTAATCAGAATATGCCTGGATCCTGTTTGATAGTCAACCGAGTTCAGTAATGCAAAGAACTTCTTTGGGTGGATTTTGTATTTTGTATAAGCCGAAGTTATATTTTGGCTCTTTGTGTCTGTTAGTGATATTTATGTTGATTTGTCATATTAAGAATTCACGGTCAGTTCCCCCAACTGTTCCTGGTCTTGTTTTGGCAGTGAGAACAGAACTTATCCATTGTTTACTTGCAATTGCATAGCCTGAATGGTGTGTTTGGAATAAACGGATTGTGGGCTTCGCAGAATTCTATGAGCCAGACAACCTAGTCAGCATGAGAATAAATATGGGGTAAAGTTGGCCATATCAACCTATTACCTATCCATGTTTGGCATGTGCAGTCATATGTCCTTTCCATCCCATTTTATGCTTTTTTAATACAAAGAGCACAATATTTCATCCTAAAAAGCCTATTGGACTACACATTTTGAACCAAAAACTTCATCATGAAATTCACAGAAGTGATAATTTAGTCTAGCAATGGTCCACTTGCTAAAAATACAAACTGGACAAGGTTACCCAACATCACAAGCCAGGAGGGGTAGCCCTGCTTCTCCTTTAGCATATTGGCCCCTTTGGTCAATGGAGCAATATATGGAGGAGCCACATGGTGACTGGAGGTGCCATGATGCTTGTAGTTTCGTACACAAAAGGATCCCCAATGCAATGCCTGTCGGTACCTGAAAAATACCTTTCTTATGGTCAGAAATGTCGAAGCCACCTAGGAATGCCTCGGCAGCTTATAAATACTTGTATAAATGCATAAATAAAAATAAATAGATGTACATGGATTCACATGATTTTATACAACTTTCTTGGCTTCAAGGATGCTGGACCAATTATACAAATAATTATCCATTTAAAGTTGTCATCCATACCCACCCATTCATATATCAAAAAGATCATAAGGTCCACCATCCATTGCATTATAGGGTGTGAGTGTTTATTTTTATTTATTTATTTTATTAAAACATTTCTATGTTGCCAGAGCCTCGGGGCGGCTTACAACATCATATAAAATACACAATTTGTTTATTATTTGTCTGTTAGTTTCATTAGATTTATATCCTGTTCTTGTCTTATAAAGAACTCATAATTCTTTTCCTCCTCCTCTCATTCTTATCTCCACAGCAACAGCCCTGTGAAGTAGGTTGTGATGAGAGTTGGCTTCAAGGCTGAGTGGGGACAAGAACCCAGATTGCCTGAGTCCCAGTCCTGTGCTCTTAACCACAGTAGCTCTCAGTTTATTCCTCCTATTCTGTAACATCAGTTTTCTATCAAAAAGTGCAGATGAACAAATTCCCCTTCCACTGTTTTAAAATTTTCAGTTATGCAGGTAGATGATTTTAAGGAGTGGACACATCAATGAATATCAAACACTGTTCCAGTAAAAAATTTATCTGTGTAGTAACCTCCCTGAAAAAAGAAGCTACTATTGGGCATTGCCCAAACATATGTTCAAAAGAAGCACTGCCCGCAATTAATTGAATTAGACCATTCCCTATGAAAGAGAAGTTGTGGTCTCAAACAGGCACAGAAGAAACATTTTTGCTCAAAAGTGTGCGTAGCCTAAAATCCATAGCCATGACAAGTCCACTGATTGAATTTGTGCTGGTACCCACAGCAGTTTCTCAAATTCCCAAATGCTCCTACACATCCAACTATGCTGAGGATTTCTGCTCTAATTAAAGCAAAACTGAACAAGAATGAAAACAGATCCAAGCAAAAAATAGAAGAGCTGAAATGGGAAAGATCTGTCAATTTGTAGACTGATATCCTACATACTGAATTTGTTTAGAAAAAGGAGTCTCAGAAAATTAACTTTTTAATGCTTTTCTTCTTTTTTGCACTGAAATCTAAATGAGCAGCAAACAAGAAAGGAACACAATATTTTACATCTTTGGATGGTATTGATTTTTCACTGCTATGTTCCTGGAATATTACTACTGTTACTGTTACTGTTAGTAGCAGTATATATTATTACTGGTATTGGATATCATTATTATCCAAAGTAGTTTGGATGAGAAATATCCACCAGGTCCCCATAATAAGTGGTTTCAGGCTTGCTTGTGGGGCCACACACCTTGTATCACATGTCATTACTGTTATAATGACATTTCCCTCTGTGGCATCTCTCTTTTTCCGAAACACTTCTGAAATTCTGTCACAGCATGAGCAAGACAACCTGGAGAGCTAGATGAACATATGGCGATCCCCCTCAATCTTTGCTTAAGAGGCTGTTGCTACGAAGTTCAGCCATGATACCTTTCGTGCATGCTTTTGCTTCCTTTTTCTTCCCCACCCCCCAATCCAATTGTCTGATGTGCCTTTTGTTCTGAAAGGCAGCATGGGCAGCAGCCTCATGGCTGATAGGAGCAAAAGGAACAGGGTGCTTTATGCCAGCTACTTGTTTTCATTGTAACGGAATGCCATGACCCTACATGTCTTCTGTGGTGACTGAATTAAGAGAGTTGCCCTCCTGAAAGTAAGAATAGTTGGACCTCCACATAAACTGAAAGGTCTTCCTGACCTCAGGTCAACACCATAGGCATGCAGCCAATGAGGGTCAGCTAAGTCGGAAAATTTAAAGCCTTTGCAGGAAATGCAGTCTAGTCTTGAATGCCTTCTTCCCCACCAGGTTGCATTGCAATTTGTACAAATTAGCTGATTCTGTAAAATTCACACTAGAGCCATGTGGTTTCAGGTACTTGTTTGCACAGATTTAATTAGCAGATCAAAACAATAATGCCCAATTCATGGTCTGGCTTGGAAAGAGAAGTCCATAAGGTGGTTCAACTTGCATTACAACAAATCAGTGCCAGTTCATGGCTAACAAACCAGAATCCAGGTGGCCAAATCATGAAAATTATTTTCACTGACCCCTAAAATCCCTAGCATATCCTTATTTATACAGTGCATAGTTCACCGTGTATGCACTGTGGTTCTACCCAAACTATTCCTGTGTTGACCAACTGCATGTGTATAGATGTGAATTGTCATACATGTGATGGGGACATGTAACTCAGAAGCTTGCAACCATGGTAGGAGCAAGATCAATGACCTAGTTGCAACCTCAATGGAGAGGATCTCAGAGCTGGGACTCTGAGGAATCTTATGGCCTCTCAGTTGCTGTCAGGAGGCCATAAGATGCACTGTAAGAAGTGGAACACAAAGGTAGCAGCTACTGTTATAAAGAAATGAGGAAGGATAATTTGAAAGGGGCAAACTCCTCTCTCCCCATTTTCTGATTTTTTAAAAAATATTTTTATAGCAGGCATAAGGTTATAGTGGATGCCTAGATGTTTTGGGTCACAATTCCTACCCTTGCCCACTATTGGTTATGCTGACCACATTTGATATGAGTTGAAGACCAAAACTGGGTAGATTTAATATCCACCCATGTGTTCTGGTTTCCTATCCAGTGACTGTTGAAACAAACATCCTCTTAGCTTCCAGATGGCTTCATATCAAGCATCTTCAGAACACCCTCTGTCATTTCTCTGATGCTGTTCTGGAACCAGTTTCATTTACCTATTTTTTGGAGTCTTTTCAGCCATATCGAGATGGATTGAGTATATCATGGAGCCTTTGGTGTGATGTCATACAAAGGGTCATTTCAAGTAAGATTTCCTACTTGAAATGTTGGCAAAAATGCCAATATTTCCTTAATGGGTTTTGATTTAGGAAGGGAAATACATGAATTACTAAACCAAGAATAGGCCTGTTTTCTTAGCCCAGCAAAACAACATCTGAGCATACACAGCAGAAACAAATAAATCATGCAATATGGCCTTTTCAAAGGTCAGAAAACAACATGCCATTCTAGAATAATTGTTATTGGCACATCCATTGTAGACAACAAGAGTGTGCAGATAAGAATGGAATTGAGCAAGGATCGGATGGCAGAGTGAAAGCTATGAGATACATACATCATAAACATATACCAGGTCAAAATAGTGGCCTCTCCTATGAATAGATGAATGATAGGTTAATAAGCATTTTCCTCTGCACAGAGGAAATGTATGTGGCATGGGTGGCCTAAGATATATACTACTCATTGCTAGATTCCCTGCCCAGAGCACCACTAAATAAACTCTGAAAGTCATCAAATTAAAGCTCAGCAGGTTAGCACAAGAACACTGCCAAGCCACGGGGCAAAGAATGGTTTATAACAACGCTGAGCCAACATGTAAGAATGGAGTTAGAGCAGCTGAGAGGATTTGGTGACTCCTTCCAAAACCAGCACACAAGCACAGAGACATATGCTTATCCAAGAGTGAACCAATGCTTCTCCATGGCTTCCATTTGCCAACACAAGCTTAGCTAATCAGCCTCCATCACCCTCAATCTAGGGCTGGCATGCACATTTCTCAACTAAAGCAGGGCACCTCATTTTTCACTATCCATTCCTTCCTTAGGAATCACTGCCATAAAGAACATTGGACATTGCTCTCAGCATTGTATAAATCAACATTATATAAAATCATTCATTTTTGTTGGTGCTCATATGCAGCAGTTCCATTAAAGGATGAATATAAAAAATGGTCTTGGCTAATTTATGGACATCATCTTAAGTACTTGATTGTCACACAGAAATATTAACTCAGATTTTTCATAACTAAGCCAGTAAGCCAGTACATTAACCTTCCCCAGCATGGCACCCTCCAGATCTTTTGAATTACAAATTCCATATGTCTGACCAGTATCCTCAATGGCTGGGACAGATGGGATTTGTAGTCCAAAACATATGTATTGTGTCGGGTAAAGGAAGGCAGCACTAAACTATATTACCTCCATCCAATCATACATTTTATATACTTTCTTGTCTGGGATACAACAGGGAACAATTGTATTTTCACTGATGTAAAGCATATTTTCAATTATTTAATATACTGAATGAAAAAATAGAAAACAATTTTGTAAACTAATTAACTGTTATAGATATGCAAGTAGGAACAACATGCCATGTTACAATCTAATCAATGAGCAATCTAAAACTTATATGCGTTTTAACAACTTGAGAAACAGTCAGTGCAAAAAGCTCATTATTTGTACATAAGTAGATTTTTGAAATGATATTAAAAATTTTATGGAATTTCCAGTATCCATTTTGCTTTTCTGGAATGGCATGAAATACTGGTTGCACCTTTCAATTTTTGTATGAAAGAATACCAGAAGCTGGTTCCTGGGTGACCTATTGTTCAAAACATTTGGAAAGAGGGTCACAGGAGTAGGTATTGCTACCTTCCAAAATATTTCTTTCCATAAGGGATGTCCAAAATCTGCAATGAGTTCAAATAAGTTCAGATTGGGTGAAATTGCCAATACCCTGGTCTGTTCCCTGGCAAGCGAGCAGCTGGCTGCAATGGTAATAAAGAGAAGGGTCCAAAGCGGAATGGCACCCTATGAAATCCCGCCCCCCACAAACACACACCAGGGGAACTAGTACTAAATGGACAGCAATGTTCTCAATTTTTCAGTTTTAGTTCAGTTTTAGTTCACCAGGCCCAGGAGAATAATCCTGCAGCAACAAAGTCTTGAGATGAGGTTGGACTTCAACTCAGTGATGAAGCACATATTTATTTATTTACTGAATTTGTATGCCATCCAATTACTTACGTCTCTGGACAGCTTACAGCATAAATAAATTGACAACCCACTGTGGCTGCAAGATTATAAAATACAATAATAAAATTCAATAGTAAAACATATTAAAATATTGATTAAATAAAAATGTCTTAACCTGGCACCAAAAAACATATAATGATGGCGCCAGGCAGACCTCTCTGGGGAGCGCAGTCCATAGTTGGGGTGCCACCGCAGAGAAGACCCTCCTCTGGGTACTCTGTCTCCTAACATATTTCACAGAGGGTTCCCGGAGGAGGGCTTCTGTTGCCGATCTCAGAGGGTGGGAGGGCAAATAGGGAAGAAGGCGTTCCTTTAGGTATCCTGGTCCCAAGCTGTTTAGGGCTTTATAGGTAATAACCAGAACCTTGAACTGAGTCCAGACTTTGATGGGAAGCCAATGGAGCTGATAGAGGACTGGAATTATATGAGAATAACGCCCATTCCCCGGCAGCATCCTGGCAGCTCTATTTTGAACCATCTCAAGTATCCGGGCAGCCCCACATAAAGTGCGTTACAGAAATCTAACTGGGAAGTAACCAATTTGCGTGTATATTGGCAAGTAGAGGGACCTGGTTCAGCCACTCATGCACCTATGAAAAGCATCAGATAGCTGAGAATAGAGAAAACCACTGCTGAAACCTGTGGAATGCTGCATTCAGTCAGAGTAAGCACCAAAATACTGGGCTGGGTGGAATGTCCATGCATCTGCACTGAGAAAAATGCTCCTGTAACAGAGGCCGCACAGCCACAAAACAGCCACATAGCTGTTGCCATGGGGCAAAGCCCACACCTGCCTGCTGGAACACTCTGAACTGAAGCTGAAGCAAATTCTAAAGCTAAAGTGTAGCTCCTGTACAAGAAGTTTTTCTTTGCTGTGGTCTGTGCCCAATTCACCTGGTTGAAGTGCAAAGGAAAACAGCATTCATGAGCGGTTAAAGTAGATTTCCAAAGGTTTATTTGGAAAGCAGATGGGGAGGTTAAACTGAATCTAGTTTAACTAGGGTTTGCACAGTAGGAGCACAGCTAATCAGGAAAGCAGGACTAATCATTTACAGCAGCTTAAGCAAGATCCTCTGCTGATCATGTAGGGTTAGAAAGTGAATTTGTATTCAAAAGACTGTTACCAACCATGATTTGTTGCATTTTCACAGTAGGAAGAAAATGAGAGGAGATTGTTACATTTCACACACAGTA